>NC_091084.1:17541346-17842500 GCF_032405125.1 Capricornis sumatraensis
TATCTTCGTACTTGAAAAAGCAAGAAAGGAGGGGAAGGGGGAAGGTGAAAGGCAAAAAAAAAAAAAAAAAAAAATCAAGCATTTTTAAGTTGCTTCTATTCTAGTCTCATTAACAATTTCACCTAATATCTTGAAATAATTGAGCAGAACCAGAGGTAGCTCCTAACATGGGTGGGAGCTAAAAAGAACATTTTGATACTGATGTGCCATGATGAAAATTTCAAGCCTGTTCTTACAAGGATTTCCCACTTTTACTCATTTCCTCAATAAACATTTATTGAGCTCCAGGTACATAAAGATCCAAGGGGTTTTAATGAAGGCTGGGGCTGGATGTTGACAAAGAATGCCTGTAATTCTTTCATCTAGTGGAGGAGATTCACATTAAGAAATGGTGCCCACAGAGAACGTAGGCAAAATAAGCGCCGCAGTACGGGCTTCGTGCCCAGGTGGCAGCTGCAAGCACCATCGGGCCCACAGAGGAGGAGGGAACCCAGATGCATCCACGTGTGACAACATCTAGCCTCTCCTTCCTAATGAAGCCTAATAGAAACCCACAACAGAATGTAATGAAACACAATGAGGATTCAGAATAAGCTCCTTAATAGGCTCTATGTGGGTCAACAGAATTAATATTTATGTCATTGTAATTTCTGCTCTGGGTTTCACATAAGCCATTAGAGCAAATACAAAAAGAAGGATTTTCTTGTAGGAAATTATTTTTGTCTCTTTTATGTTCTAAAAAAGACAGAAAATCAAAGTATCTAAAGTAAGACTTAAAGATAAGATGATGATTGTAAGATAAATTGAAAACGGCAAATTATTGTTATTTGTAAAACAGTGGTCCCACATTTTTTCTGGGGGGTTCATTTTTAAACCCATGGGGATTATAAAGGAAATCAAATCCTATGAATTACTCTTATTTATACCCATAACTTATTAATTTAAACAAATAAATGAATGTCCCCCAAAATATTTTTTTTCTTAGAGAGGGACATTTAACAGACAGAATTTAATGTACACAGACTTCAGTATAACCAAATATGCTGAACCCATGAGGCCTAAAGAATCCCAAGGAGTGGATGGGGAGCGAAGTTTCTAGCCATCCTGTAACACACATGGGTTTTATCCTGGAATAATACAAGCTGCCAGAGCTCATCAGCTGCCCCTCCACTCAAGGACATAAGATCTCTGCCATTCTAGTTTCACCATATCTAATATTTTATTTTTGGCTTTCTGACCTACTAGTATGGGCTTCCCCGATGGCTCAAGCAGTAAAGAATAAGCCTGCAATGTAAGAGACACAGGAAATGCAGGTTCAATCCCTGGGTCAGGAAGATCCCCTGGAGGAGGAAATGGCAACCCACTCCAGACAGACTAGTGATAGAAATTCTGCAGAGTTACTAATTTTCAGAAAGAAACAGATAAAACATTTCACTTATTGACAAGACAGAGCTGAGAATGACGACAGACATTCCTGGGGAACTTCATTTGGTGGACAGTGGTCTCTTTGCTCCGTGTGTGTGTGTGTGTGTGTGTGTATGTGTGAGACAGATGAGTAAATGGGGAAACCAGGAATCTCAGTAAGTTAAAAAACCCAGAGTTAGTAGAAGGAAAGAAATCTTAAAAATTAGGGCAGAAATAAATGCTAAAGAAACAAAAGAGACCATAGCAAAAATCAACAAGGCCAAAAGCTGGTTCTTTGAAAGGATAAATAAAATTGACAAACCACTAGCCAGACTCATCAAGAAGCAAAGAGAGAAAAATCAAATCAATAAAATTAGAAATGAAAATGGAGAGATCACAACAGACAACACAGAAATACAAAAGATCATAAGAGACTACTATCAGCAGTTGTATGCCAATAAAATGGACAATGTGGAAGAAATGGACAAATTCTTAGAAAAGTACAATTTTCCAAAACTGAACCAGGAAGAAATAGAAAATCTTAACAGACCCATCACCAGCACGGAAATTGAAACTGTAATCAGAAATCTTCCAGCAAACAAAAGCCCAGGTCCAGACGGCTTCACAGCTGAATTCTACCAAAAATTTCGAGAAGAGCTAACACCTATCCTACTCAAACTCTTCCAGAAAATTGCAGAGGAAGGTAAACTTCCAAACTCATTCTATGAGGCCACCATCACCCTAATACCAAAACCTGACAAAGATGTCACAAAAAAAGAAAACTACAGGCCAATATCACTGATGAACATAGATGCAAAAATCCTCAACAAAATTCTAGCAATCAGAATCCAACAACATATTAAAAAGATCATACACCATGACCAAGTGGGCTTTATCCCAGGGATGCAAGGATTCTTCAATATCCGCAAATCAATCAATGTAATTCACCACATTAACAAATTGAAAAATAAAAACCATATGATTATCTCAATAGATGCAGAGAAGGCCTTTGACAAAATTCAACATCCATTTATGATAAAAACTCTCCAGAAAGCAGGAATAGAAGGAACATACCTCAACATAATAAAAGCTATATATGACAAACCCACAGCAAACATTATCCTTAATGGTGAAAAATTGAAAGCATTTCCCCTAAAGTCAGGAACAAGACAAGGGTGTCCACTTTCACCGCTACTATTCAACATAGTTCTGGAAGTTTTGGCCACAGCAATCAGAGCAGAAAAAGAAATAAAAGGAATCCAAATTGGAAAAGAAGAAGTAAAACTCTCACTGTTTGCAGATGACATGATCCTCTACATGGAAAACCCTAAAGACTCCACCAGAAAATTACTAGAGCTCATCAATGAATATAGTAAAGTTGCAGGATATAAAATCAACACACAGAAATCCCTTGCATTCCTATACACTAATAATGAGAAAGTAGGAAAAGAAATTAAGGAAACAATTCCATTCACCATTGCAACAAAAAGAATAAAATACTTAGGAATATATCTACCCAAAGAAACTAAAGACCTATATATAGAAAACTATAAAACACTGATGAAAGAAATCAAAGAGGACACTAATAGATGGAGAAATATACCATGTTCATGGATTGGAAGAATCAATATAGTGAAAATGAGTATACTACCCAAAGCAATTTACAAATTCAACGCAATCCCTATCAAGCTACCAGCCATATTTTTCACAGAACTAGAACAAATAATTTCAAGATTTGTATGGAAATACAAAAAACCTCGAATTGCCAAAGCAATCTTGAGAAAGAAGAATGGAACTGGAGGAATCAACTTGCCTGACTTCAGGCTCTACTACAAAGCCACAGTCATCAAAACAGTATGGTACTGGCACAAAGACAGACATATAGATCAATGGAACAAAATAGAAAGCCCAGAGATAAATCCACACACATATGGACACCTTATCTTTGACAAAGGAGGCAAGAATATACAATGGAGTAAAGACAATCTCTTTAACAAGTGGTGCTGGGAAAACTGGTCAACCACTTGTAAAAGAATGAAACTAGATCACTTTCTAACACCGCACACAAAAATAAACTCAAAATGGATTAAAGATCTAAATGTAAGACCAGAAACTATAAAACTCCTAGAGGAGAATATAGGCAAAACACTCTCAGACATAAATCACAGCAGGATCCTCTATGACCCACCTCCCAGAATTCTGGAAATAAAAGCAAAAATAAACAAATGGGATCTAATTAAAATTAAAAGCTTCTGCACAACAAAGGAAAATATACGCAAGGTGAAAAGACAGCATTCTGAATGGGAGAAAATAATAGCAAATGAAGCAACTGACAAACAACTAATCTCAAAAATATACAAGCAACTTATGCAGCTCAATTCCAGAAAAATAAACGACCCAATCAAAAAATGGGCCAAAGAACTAAATAGACATTTCTCCAAAGAAGACATACGGATGGCTAACAAACACATGAAAAGATGCTCAACATCACTCATTATCAGAGAAATGCAAATCAAAACCACAATGAGGTACCACTTCACACCAGTCAGAATGGCTGCGATCCAAAAATCTGCAAGCAATAAATGCTGGAGAGGGTGTGGAGAAAAGGGAACCCTCCTACACTGTTGGTGGGAATGCAAACTAGTACAGCCACTATGGAGAACAGTGTGGAGATTCCTTAAAAAATTGCAAATAGAACTACCTTATGACCCAGCAATCCCACTGCTGGGTATACACACCGAGGAAACCAGAATTGAAAGAGACACATGTACCCCAATGTTCATCGCAGCACTGTTTATAATAGCCAGGACATGGAAACAACCTAGATGTCCATCAGCAGATGAATGGATAAGAAAGCTTTGGTACATGTACACAATGGAGTATTACTCAGCCGTTAAAAAGAATTCATTTGAATCAGTTCTGATGAGATGGATGAAACTGGAGCCGATTATACAGAGTGAAGTAAGCCAGAAAGAAAAACACCAATACAGTATACTAACACATATATATGGAATTTAGAAAGATGGCAATGACGACCCTGTATGCAAGACAGGAAAAAAGACACAGCTGTGTATAACGGACTTCTGGACTCAGAGAGAGAGGGAGAGGGCGGGATGATTTGGGAGAATGGCATTCTATCATGTATACTATCATGTAAGAATTGAATCGCCAGTCTATGTCTGACGCAGGATACAGCATGCTTGGGGCTGGTGCATGGGGATGACCCACAGAGATGTTATGGGGAGGGAGGTGGGAGGGGGTTTCATGTTTGGGAACACATGTAAGAATTAAAGATTTTAAAATTTAATAAAAAAATAATAAATAAATAAATAAATAAACAAAAAGCTGAAGTACCCAGTTTCACTTTGCTCCGTGTGTGTGTGTGTGTGTGTGTGTGTGTATGTGTGTATGTGTGAGACAGATGAGTAAATGGGGAAACCAGGAATCTCAGTAAGTTAAAAAAGCTGAAGTACCCAGTTTCACTCAGCCAGATCAAAAAAGAAATTGGCTAGATGCCCTGTTTTTAAGGAGTAATTTGGCTGTAAATATATTTGGAAAAACAAGAAGTAAAACCAGAGAAGGCTTCCCAGGTGGCTCCACTGTAAAGAATCTGCCTGCCAATGCAGGAGACTCAGGTTCGATCCCTGGATCAGGAAGATCCCCTGAAGAAGGAAATGACCAACCACTCTAGGATTCTTGCCTGGGAAACTGCTACAGACCATGGGCTTGCAAAGAGCTGGACATGACTGTACAACTGAGCACACACACGGAATCAGAAAACACACATACAAATTTTTGAATTCTTTGATAGAGAAGAACACTCCCCTGACTCTTGAGAGTCCCTTGGACTGCAAGGAGATCCAACCAGTCCATTCTAAAGGAGATCAGCCCTGGGTGTTCTTTGGAAGGAATGATCGAAACTCCAGTACTTTGGCCACCTCATGCGAAGAGTTGACTCATTGCAAAAGACTCTGATGCTGGAAGGGATTGAGGGCAGGAGGAAAAGGGGATGACAGAAGATGAGATGGCTGGACGGCATCACTGACTCAATGGACGTGAGTTTGAGTGAACTCCAGGAGTTGGTGATGGACAGGGAGGCCTGGTGTGCTGCAATTCATGGGGTCACCAAGAGTCGGACACGACTGAGCGACTGAACTGAACTGAACTGACCTGAGTTTTAAAGCTCCTAATCACTTCATTCAGATAGATTTTTAATTCAGACAATCTCATGTCCGAGAGGAGCATAATTATCGCTCTGTTGAATGCTTATTTCGACTTGTAGAGCTACGTGTAACGACCCAGGCAGACCAACGAAGAGAAGAGTTTTGTCTTTAAAGGAAAACTACTCTGGGCAGCAGAGAAACTTGGAAATCAGGCCAGGAAGGACATCCCCTTCCACTGGTTGAGACTTTACAGAAATCCTCCCAACCGCTCATATTGCAAGAATGCCTTGGGTGTGTTGGGACCTGGACTCTTGAGCTTCCGCTGGAACATGGACCAAAAACATCAAACATGTTATTCTCTATTTTCCCCTTTCCCTCTAACTTTTCCATTGGCCAAGGTGGTTGTCAGGGCCTTCCCAACTTAGCCTTAGCTCCTGGTAGGTAGGATCCAGAGACATCACTACTATTTGCTATGCAGTCAGTCTTACCTTTCTCTTAGCCAAGCATTAGACTCTCAAAAGGCTCACCTGGAAAACATGGCTCCTCTTGAGTGTACATTCAGTGTTTATGATTATGATTCTTAGGCACTGAAAAGTATTCTTATAATAGACTTTCTAAAAGACTATACAGATAATGGAACACATTAATAACTGAAGATATAGTGATTTGTGCCTGCCATTCTGTGCCCCCGTGCTAAAAGGAAAGCCTGACAGAGAGCCCCTCCCACCACCAGCCTCCAGGGTAGGTCTGCACGTCTGTCATTACAGCGGCTCACTTAGCTGTGGGCTGCAGCAGATGACTCAGCATGCTCAAACCTTCACTTGTTCCTGAATCCCCACGTCTCCTCCTCCTCTTTCTGCTTTTTATTGGTAAAGGATGACCATACCCCCAGTGGTTCTAGTCACCCTCATTTCACTCTCTGTCATTATTCGATTGGTCACCAAGTCCTCTAATCTGTCAACTGTTGATTTGTCTCCTACCCTCCACTACTACTTCTTAGTTCAGGACCTCCACCTCTCTTGCCCAGACACTAAATTCTCTGTTAACCAGTCTCCTTGCCTCCAGATTAGTTCTTCATGAATTCCCCTTCTTTTGTGCCTCCTTAACTAGCTTCTAAAACATAAGCCTTACAAACAATGAAATCATAAACATGCATGAAGAAAACACAGGTGAATACGTTAATAATTTTGGAGTAGAAAAAGCATTTCTCAGCATGACCTAAAACCTAGAAGGCACAAATATAGTCACTTGAAAAATCGATAAGATAAAGGACACTATATTCAAAGATACAAAAACAACTGGGGAAAAAATACCTGCACTATATATGGCAGGAAACATGCTAATTTTCTTCATACAAGGAATTCTTCCAACTCACAAAAACTATTTGTAAATTTGAAATAACATCTCAAGTCCACCTCTTGGCCACTCCAGGAGAGGAAAAGCTAATGCAAATAATTATAAAGCTGGCAGGCATGCAGGCACAAAGTGTCCTGCAAAGACTAGGTAATGAAACATTGGTTAGTTATCAGTGTTAGCAACCCTGCTTCAAAGGCCCTGCCGAGATGTAATTACATCACACATCAACACTGAGGCACTCTTCAGCAGTTGAAAAATGCCCCTGGACTCTCTTGTTTATACCTTTGGAACAGCAGAACATATTTGCACGGAACAACTCATTCCTTGTAAAGCTGGAAGGGCCTCTTTGCCTGCACTATTGATGCTTTAGCTTTGAGCCAGAAGGTTAAAGTTGTCGGAACATTTCTGAACTCACACAACACCAAAACCTAGTAGTCCATCAGCATAGCCTGAGCTGGGAGGCTACAGCAAATGCTCATCTGATGAAACTCATTGACTTTTCCATTTTGACCTGAACTACATGACAAAATATATCTCCTGACAAGAAGGCAGAGTATCAGCAGAGTGACACTGCTGACATAACGGCCACAAGGATACTTACTCTGCCTAGCAATATGATCATCCAAAATTAAGGTGTCAAACCCAGAGGAACAGGGTGAGGAGGCAGGTGGGTGGGAGGTTCAGGATGGGGAGGACATATGTATACCTGAGCCAATTTATGCTGATGTATGGCAAAAACCATCACAGTGCTGTAAAGAAATTATCCTCCAATTAAAATATAAATTAATTTTTAAAAATTAGGGTGTCAAAATCCTAAGTGCTAATAGTACAGATGACTCATTTATCAAATGAATGTTCAGATGAAACAGTAAATCCACTGCATCTATAAGTAGAAATAACTTTTGTTAGGAAAGTGAATAACTCAAGATGCTTATATATATATAGCTTTGTATACAAGTCTGGAGCACAGGCCAATTCACCTAATGCAAAGGAATCCGATGCAAAAGCTCAAGACTGTATGAGTGTCTATCTGCCAGACAGAGTTTTAAAACTGAAGCTGAGACTCAAGCTGGAGTCTGATCATGAGAAAATCTGGGAAAAACTGGAGTGCAATTGTGAGTTAATTTGGGAAAAAACAAAGAAGAAACATTAACCCCAATGGACAGTACTGTAAATCAGAAAATGTAACCAAGCATTTCTCAGCTTTGAAAATGTAGACCTGTATTGAGGGGTCCGTGCACCAGAATATACTATCACTATACAGTGGATGGCTAGTGTTTGAACAAGACTTTTTGCTGTTAGAACTGTCTTTAGCTGTGAGCACTTAACTCACAATGCTGCTGAGAGTTATGACAGAGAAATGAATTCAATTTTCTATACAGTTTCCCAAAAAAAACAGCTGGATTTTTTGTTTCTGATTTAGACAATGAATTTGCAGAAATTCAAACCTTAATTGATGGTTTTTCAAAACCCATTTGCTTCTATTATTTGCCTCTGATGAAATTAATACAGTATTTCCCAATAAATCTAGAGGCAGAGGAAGCCAATTTCTGGCTGAAATGGGCTCGCTGGGTTCACCACTGAGCATCACCAATGAAGACCCATGCTGGGAACATCTCTATTGCTTCATGCTGCCAGGGGCGGACAGTTCAGAAATGCTCAACCTACGTGTACACACAGCATGACCAAAGAGCGAATCCCACCACAGACCTCCTTCCTTTTCCATGGAGATAGAGAACTATGCCTTACTTCAGGTGGTGCGTGCCAGGGAATACCACAAGAGTGCTATTCCTTGGAGGGTATTGTAGAGAAACAGAAACTGGAGGTCAGAATAAACACTACTGAAGTATTACAACCTCGGCTTTGTCTTGGGCAGGCCCAAGAGGGCCTCATCTTTGGCCCAACAGCTTATTTCCCTAGTTAACAAACGAAAAGCAAGCAGCACAAATCTTACTCAAAATGAACAGGCTACTCTCCTTAGGCCCTGAGCTTTTAAAACCACACAGTTGGGAAAGATAAGCAAGGAGACTCACTCTGGGACGCGTAAAGCCCCTCAGCCGCCCTGTCTTCGTGTCCGTCATACTCCCTGCTGGACAGCTGTCTGTTGGCTGTCTCCAGTCGATCTGGACATAGAGAGGAGATGGTTACAAAGACACGCATGTGGATCTAAGTCATCCTGCGACTGACAAATGACCTGGGTGCTGAGAGCTGGTAGGGAGAGCTGCGCAGGCAGGAGCCCCAAACTGAACAACTCCTGGGGAGGAACAAGATGTTCCAAAACATCGAAAGGAAAGTCTTCAGTGGCCACGCTGTGTCTTTATGCTATCTACTGCCAAGGGGTGCACCAGTGGCAGGCAGTGACGAGCAGGTACCTGCAAGCCTAGCAAGGTCCTCGCAAAGGGCTTGAGTCCCCCTGGCCTCAAACCCAGCCCTCATCTAAACTTGACTATCAGTTCTCTGTAGCTAGGAAACAAAAAAATTAAAAATAACAAATAAATAAATACCAGAAAACAAGTTAAGATGACCTAATGGATGAGGACTCTACTCAGTGAGATCTAGGTTTGCTCATGCCATTTCGTCAGTCTTCATTTATTCAATTAAATAATTCAACCTAACAAGGTTTTATTGAGCATACAGCATACCCAAAACTGAAGGGTTTACAGTAATTAAAAAAAAAAAATGTAGGTTCCAGCTACAGAGTCCAAGTACACTGAGTCTTTTGACATGAGAGAACTGAAAAAAATGGCTTGGCTGACTGAAAGTGAAGTACAAGTTCATGGGTCAAATCAATCTGCGTGTGGGAGGTTGTCAAGATCCTGCAACATGGGACCCGAGCTTTCAGGAAACTGATATATGTTTACTCTTCTCATAACCGTGGGTTTGTTTTTTCTCCAAGAGGGACATGTGTCTAGCTCTGTCTTCTACACTATATACTGACCAAGTGTTAAGTGTTGGCTTTCAAAGAATGCAATCAAATGCTTCAGCTTGACATGATAAGGGTTGTGCATGCAACAGTGGTCTTTTCAGACATTCCCATTCACAACAAGAATCATGCTAAGTACTTCTGAAGCAAGAAGGAGCTGCACACATATTCCCTCCCTTTCAAGGACTCATGCATAGAGGTTGTCACTTCTCACGCTCAATGCTGCACTGGACAACCCATCAGGTGAAAAGAACACGTCTGCTCTTTGGTGCCCCTTCCCCAAGGGTTTGGGATTTACAACTAACACAACTTAGACCTGGAGTTAGACTATCAGCTACATGGGGCAAGGGTGTTTAGGGCAGGGAAAATGTGGGTGATGTACCTCGGAGGTCTCTGTTGAAGTCATGGAGCCTTCGAATCTCGCCTTCGAGTTTGTTCCTCATCGCTTTGTCCAGCGACTCTCGCTTGGTGGTAGACTTGACCAGGCTCTCGTAGGCTTCCGAGATTCTCTGAAGTTCTTTCTCAAACTGAAAGAAAGAAACAGCACGGAAGTGGAACCTCTGACATTCTCACCCGTGACTTAGTTATACCGATTCTTGGACGTTCCCAGTGTGAAGGCTGTATCTTCAACACAGCCTTTCTGCACCTCAAGTTTGGCTAGCAAATCCTGTAGTCAACTTTGCTCCCCCGTGTCCCCCAGGACCACATTAGGATCCTGTGAATAACAGACTTGAAAGTCTAGTGGGACCATCTGAAGTCACCTGGTACATCAGATGTCTCTCAGTACAATGTCCATCAGATGTCTATTAGGAAGGGGTGAATTTAAACATAACTCATACTCTTATATTTTGTATGCTAATTTATAACTATTATTTTTCCCAGTTAACTTACGAAAAATGTTAAAGTACAGGAAAATGAAAGGATCACAGCTAGAACCCAAACTGCCTGAGTCCAAGAACAGTGCTCCTCCTGAAACCCTCATCCCCAAAGAAATATAAAATCCACATGAAGAAAGGCTTCATTGCTCAGTTTTGTTACCCCTTTGTCTATGAAATTATCTATAGAAAGGACTAATGGATTTGTATCTAAGTGTAATCTGCCAGATTGTTTCTCTTTATGTGAGGGAACTGAAAAGACATGAATTAAAACCACCTTCTCTCTTTCGTATTTCACTGAATCCAGGGCTGTCACTGGTAAACTCTTTAATCTATGGCATGTATAAATCTATAACAAGTAGCTGAAACTGTTATAACAGGAGTCTAACACAATAGCATGCTTTAAAGTAGATATTAATAAATCCCATTTTATTGCTGTGCAACATACATGCAGGAGGAAAAGAAAAGTGAAAGTTGCTCTGTCGTGTCCGACTCTGGACACTCTACAGTCCATGGGATTCTCCAGGCCACAACACTGGCCAGAATACTAGAGTGGGTAGCCTTTCCCTTCTCCCGAGGATCTTCCCAACCCAGGGATTGAACCCAGGTCTCCCACACTGCAGGCAGATTCTTTACCAGCTGAGCCACAAGGGAAGCCCAGAAAAAGTAAAGAGTGCCTGCAAACTTGGCTACTAAAAGTTGGAATCAGAGGCAAAGTGGCGGGGTTGAGAACTCCAGCACCCCTCCCTGGGCACAGAGACCTACACCGCGTTTTGGTCTCTTCAGAGGAGAGCTATGTCACCATAAGCCAGGTACCCTGATTGCCTCCAAATGCCCAGATCAGAAAGTCTCTGCTTAGACTCCTATAACTATTGCTAAACCAATACCTACCCTAACAGACACCTACCACACACTCACTGCGTGTCTGGGTGCCAGGGGAACAGAAATAAGACAGTGTCTGCTCTTGCGGGTCTCGCAGCCTTGCTGGCCTGTGTGTAGGCACACATGCCTCCTCTCCAGTGCAGTCGGACAAAAGGTGTGGTGTTAATGCTATGGTAGTCTACAGACCCCTTAGCAGGGGTAAGAAGAAGTTTCTTTAAAATAAGATTTCAGAGAAAACGCCATTTAAAATGAGTCCTGAGGGATGAACAGGAACTTGCCAAGCAGAAAAGAAAAGGCTAAAGGGCTTTGGCATTCAAGGCTGAAGACAGGGAGGGCGTGAGCCAAGACAGAGCCACGAATGAGTGTGTGTGTGTCTAACAGGGCAGGTCATCTGAGGATGGCAGCAAGGGGCGAGAGGCAGGATCAAGGCAGCCCAAAGGCAGGGCTTTAAAGAGAATGATGGGGATGGGAGAGCTTGGGGAGGGCAGGGCAGCATAAATCTCACCTGAGGTTTTACACAGTTCAGACTAAAGGACGAGGCTGCCGAGACAGAAGGCAGGAGAAAGGAGTCCAGGTTACAGCTACTGTAAACAGTTCAGTGACACATGACAAAGAGTGAACCCAGACAACCAAAAAGACAGATCCCAAAGGCACTGTAGAGAAGATTCAGTAAGCCTCCGTGACAGGTCTGGACGGGCAAGGGAGAAAGAAACCAAACACAGCCACAGCTTAGAAGACAGAGTAACGAGAGTCAGCCAAGATAAATGACGATAAGGCAAACACGTTTACCAAAGAAAGAAAACCAGGCTGTGTTTGGAGATACCAGACCTGAAGTGCCTGCAGAACAACATGGCAAAGATTTCCAGCTAGCCGGGGAGAGACAGGTCTGAAAGTCGGGAGGGCAAAGCTGTGCCGCTGTGTGTAGAGGACAGATGAGGCCACGAAGTGGAGACTGCTTAGGGAGGTCACCAGATGCTCCTAGGGCCGAGGACGGAGGGCTGACACTGCAGGAGAAGGTGGGACAGGAGGACCCGGGAGAGAGACCAACACAGGGCCGCCTCAGCAGCCAGGAAGCCAGAAACTAAAGGGGAGTGTGGTCGCTGCCCCAGAGGTTGCAACGGAGCCAAGACACATCAGAGAAGAGGTGGGTGACGAGGCTGCAGGGCGTCGGGCCTCCTGCTCGGTGGCCTCCAGCTGGGGCAGGGCCGAATACCGAGGCTCCATCTGGCATGGATGTTCCCAAAGGCCTCCTAATACCAGAGTGGGTTCCTCCACAGTCCCCTTATTTCAACGAGGCCTTTCTAGCTCTTCCAAAGATATCATGAATTATTGGTCATGTGGCAGCAGAAAGAACAGCCTGTCCTGAATCCTGCTCATAGTCCTACCGCAAAATTATGTTCCTTCCTTTTAATTTTGTTTTCAAAAGAGATGGCTCCAAAACATACCACCACTTCTATGCTAATTTCATCTGTAAAAGGTAGCCTTTGCTTGCAGACAGATGGGCAATGCTGCAGGGACAATCGTCCAGTAAGACAGGGCAGCGGTGAAGCCTTCTTCAACTAGGCCACCCATAGGAACTTCCCTCCACCTGATTTCATATACTCTCCTATGTCATATTCAGCTGACTGGAATTCTGATGCATTCTGTGTCTCTGATTTGACTGTCCACTCCTTGAGAGCAGAAACAGCCCCAAAGCCCTAGACTTGTGCCCTGCCTCATGACAAAAGTACCAACTGCATAATTAACCTTTAAATCTCTTACAGAACTAGAACTGTATGTAGGAAGTTAGCAAGATGAAACTGTGATTCAACCTCAGGCAAAATTTCCTAACAATCTCTTCCAGAAGTCTACCCAGTAGTGAGCATCTCTGCTCTGGAGGCATTCAAGTGAAAAAATGAATGACCTCCTTTCAGAGACATGAGATTTCTAAGGAGTGGGAAATTGGACTAGAATCACTTTAAGAATTTTAAGTCTAAAGCTCTGTGGTTTCCGACTGCACACTCCTTCAGAAGGACGACCACACCCTCTTCTTCAGCGCCTTGGGTCAAAATATCTTAACGCCCTCTTAATGTCACTTCCTAGGTGGTGCTAGTGATAAAGAATCCGCCTGCCAATACAGGAGACATAAAAGACATGGGTTCGATCCCTAGATTGGAAGGATAACCTGGAGAAGGGCATGGCAACCCATCCAGTATCCTTGCTTAGAGAATCTGATGGACAGAGGAGCCTGGGAGGCTACAGTCCAGAGGGTTGCACAGAGTTGGACCCGACGGAAACGACCTAGCACACACACACAATGTGTGTCAGAGGTGAAAGGAGTTGGACAGGTTGGTCTTGATATACAGACCATTTGGGCCAGTCCCGAGTCTGAGCAGGAACATATGAAGAGAGTTTGCCTCCACAGCTCCCAGCAAAGACGTCAGGAAGCTCTTAGGGCAGGCTGCAGGAGATCCGGGAATCTCCAAGAAGCAATCTCTGGCCCAGAAACGGAACTCCAAGCAGAGTGCAAAGCTTACAGTTTCAGCAGCGGCTGCCGCCATGAAGCAAAGGGGCAGAGAGGGGCTGTGAGAAAGTCTCAGCCCTTCCCCGTTTAGAGACTGGCTTGTCCCCAGACACCTTCACATGCACAACTCAGGGACCTATAGGGTTGAAGACAGGCCTGCCGTCCACGCCTCAGACTGCCCAACCACAGCCACTGCTGCTTTACTGACAAAAGAAGCGGGTCTTTGCTAGAGCAAGCACAGAGGAACCATCGACATGTGGCTCTTCAAACATCCACCTACACCCTGGTGGCTTCTGAGGCCAACCTGCTCAGGAGCCCACAGTCTGGTTCTGCTGGAAATTCCATGCATCAATTATGCTTCAGGGAAACTTGGGAGGAAAAAGAAGCAAAATGAGTGGCCGAAAGGAAGTGATGAAAAACCGCCACTCTCTCTGGGGGTCCGCGGTCCTCATTCCAACACTAACAGGGGTAATCACCACCCTGCCCCTCTCTGGAAACAGGGTCTTCATTTCCAGGTGGGTCTTTGGCAGCCTCTGAGCTCAGTCATTGTTTCCTGCTGTGTTCCTGGCGTGCCGCACATAGGCTAAAGCCCTGCAATTAAAAATTTATCTATTTTTGGTTCTGCCCTGGAGATGAATCTCTGAGCACTCCCAAGGCTGTGAAGAAGGATTCCAGAATGGGCGTTCCTGCCAACACAGGGTGGCCATATCCTACGATGTGGCACCACCCAAAGTGGGGGTCTTCATTCCCGAGGAGTACAGTCACCTCACTGGACAAGCCTCTCCCCAGACCTGGGGCTCAAATAAGAGACACAGCTACAGAGACACACAGAGCAGTGGGGCCTGGACTAGGGCGACCTCGGGAACACAGGCCTTGAACCACCCAGTCACGGTTTCAGGCCGCTCTTGTGTCTCTTGGTCCCAGTTGCCGAGAGCTACAGAACTAGTGCTGAATATGGCTCGTATCCATCGAAATCTGAGTTTTCAAACCCACAATTTCAATTAGATACACACCTAATTAGTGATTAATGAAATGTAATATTTACAGACCCATTCACAACATTCAAGGGACTGAAGGAGTTTGGGATTTCAGAAGGGGTACAGCCTTCTATTTTTCCCCTTTTCCAGAAGTTACCAAAATGCTTTTGGCCGCGCAACTTAAGGATCATACCCGTGCAGGGAAATTGAGTCCCTGCGAGGCTGATTTTGGTTTTCAAAAACAAAAATGGTCATCGACATCAAGAAAGATGTGTGTTACAGGCCAATAAAGATACGTCTGAATTTTTAAAAAGTCAGTGAAGAATAATAAGAACTCCCAGTTTCTGCATCTTCCCTGTAACTGTTCAAAATATTTATGGAAAAGCGGGAGAATGACACTGGGTCCTCAGGAGTCTGCACAGCTCCTGGACACATCTGCTCCTGGGCTCCCTCAGAGAGAGAGAGAGAAAAAAAAAAAAAAAAAAAGCGACAGACTTCCCAGGAAGTGCTGAGGTGGCCAGTCCCAATTTTCAGCCTGGACCAGGAAAGAAGCTGCCCGGGAGGCGTGAGAGGCAAGCTGAGGCCTGAGCGTGACTTCCAGGCACGGCCAGGAGCCCGCACACGCGCAACCGCGTGACCGGCCCAGGGTGGAGGCCGCCATCTTGGGCAGCCCACCGGTCCCCGCCCCTCGTCTGCCGCCTCCAGGAAAGGCGGTCAGGCCTCTCGGAGCCAAGCCTGGTCTTGACTTGAGGGAGCTCCAGACCCTCGCCGCAGAAGCTCCACACAAACGCGCTGGGACAGGTCCCGTCTGTGAACGGCTGCATCATCCCACCCACAGCACCCAGCCCTTGAGGGGCTGACGGCTCTGACACCCGGACCAGCAGAAAGGCCAGGCTTCACGAAGTCAACACTGAGCAGCCTTGTCATACAGACGCAGTGACCACTGTGGTCCAGCTGGGAGCAAGCCCTGGCCTGAGGAACCAAAGGGCAAGGCTGCTGTGCTCAGGGGGGTTTACGGTCCCACTTTTCTCTTTACAAAAGCCCCCACCTGCCCAGGACAGAGAAGGCCCCTAGACTCTTATGAGATGGCCCCAACCACACATGCCGCTTTGTCCCCAGAAAGGAAACTCCGGTGCCCTGTGGCTCTGCTGCCTGAAACCATCCTATGACTTTTGTCCCTGACCTGCAGGGCCTTTCTACCTGCAGCTTTTCGGGTGCTGGCGTGTGGGTCATGGTGAAATCACTGCCTGTAACAGTTCACTCTGGATAGATGTCTCCCTGTTGACTTTGGGTTTCGGCATAAAGCCCTAAGAATGAAGGCTGCCGTGCGTCCTAATGATCCCATGACAAAGACACGGGCTGGAATTCTGCAGCATCTCCCCACCTGCTGAGTCACAAGCAGAAGGAGAGCATGCAGGAACTCGCACTCTGCCCTCGGTGCTGAGGCATCACTGCTTTTTTTTTGCAGAGACCGGCTAATGAAACCAACACGGCAATCACCAGGTTCCTGTGTGAGATCCTAGATGTAAAGAAAGAACCTGTCTCTCTCAGCTTGCTGCTCTATATCCCTCTCGGTGTCCCCTCTCCCACACTGTCCATTTGGGGAGATGCTGCTTAGCTGCTGAGTCCCTGTCCAGGGGCACCTCTCCTGTCTCTCCTGTAGCCCCCTTGACATTCTACTGCAGGTTTAGCTTGGGTGACTCCCCCGCAACCCCTGCTTTTTTTTAACATAATCAATAGTAAAAGATGTATATCAGTTTTCACAATCAATAGCCAGACAAAAAATACAAGATAATTACAACTGCAAGCCATAAAGGGAACATGAGTAACTTAACAATATAAAATAATTACCATTTGGCAGGAGGCCGTCAGGCAGAGTGATGAGGTAAGTGGAAGTACATATATGCACAGATTTTCATCTGCTCAGCCAGCCTATATCTTTTGGTTGGTGCATTTAATCCATTTATGTTTAAGGCAATTATCGATATGTATTACCCTATTACTGTTTTCTTAATTGTTTGGGGTTTATTTTCTGTAGTTAGGTCTTTTTCTTCTCTTGTTTCCTGCCTAGAGAAATTCCTTTGGCATTGGCTATAAAGCTGGTTTGGTGGTGCTGAATTCTCTTAACTTTTGCTTTGTCGGGAAAGCTTTTGATTTCTCCATCAAACCTGAAGGAGTGACTCTCCCTCTTTTGGAAGATAAGCTCCTCCAAGGGAGGCACCCTGGCATATTTACTTTTGTCTTCCTAAAGCCTTACATGGTGCCTGGCATGAAAAGGTGTTGAATTAAACGCTGGCCAGTGAGTCAGTGAATCAACCCCCTTGAGACGTAAGGAACTATGTGCCTTTCGAGAACCTTCCCTCTGGCCTCATCTCGTGCTGATCCTGCCGACTGGGCTCTGTGTCCACTTGCTTTCTCCTACTTGATCTGCTCCTCTCACTCCTGCCTTAGGTCCCGCTAGCCCCGGATTCGATCTGTCTACCTGGAGTACCGAGAACCTTCCCCCGCCCCGTCCCTGGGGAAGCTCCCCTACCTTGTGGAGCTTGTCGGCGTTGTCATAGTAACCCTGAAGCTCCTGGTGCAGCACGCGGTTCTCCTCCGTGAGGATCTCCACCATCTGCTGGGCTCGCTCCACTATCGCGAACGCGTCAGGGCCAAGCTGCTGGCTGGGCGAGGCGGCGGGCGGGGGCGGCGCGGCGCCCAGGGCCATGGGAGGACCGAGCGGCAGGGGCACGGAGTGCAGCGGCCCGCTGACCGAGGAGTTCTGCGAGGACACCGGGCTGTGCTGCTGCGCCGTGGACGGGAAAGGAAGCTGGCATGGGCGGCTGCAAGGGAACAGACCAGGAGTCAGGGCCAGGGCCACAGGCTGGGGCGCGGGTGGGGGTGGGGTGGGAGGAAAGCCCACAGCACAGGCACTGTGGGTGGTCCACCCACAGTGATGCCAGGGGTCAGCATCAACGCAGGGTCCAGGCTGGGCTGAGAGATGCAGCTTCAACCCCCCATCCCACAGATATTCAGCGCTCTCCCTCTGAATCTGCACTGCTCTGGCCATCGGGAAAAGGTGGACCAGACAGACAAGGTCCTTCCCTGCTCTCATGAAGTTTATGTTCTTGGAGAGAGAGAGATGGGCACACCACCAAATGATGAACACGCAAAGCTGGGTATTGAAAAGCAATGACACCTCTCCAAGAATCAACCCGAGGGACAGGGATGGGGAATCACTGAGTGGCCAGTTCATACAGAGGGTCAGGGAAATGGTCTCTGAGAAGCAGACACCTGAGCTGAAGTCTGCTGACAGACATGGAGTAAAGAGTGGCTGGGAGCAGGGGGTGGAGAAGCGGAGGAAGTTTTCCAGGATCAGGGGCGAAGGGGACCTAAGGCAGGACGGAGAGGAGCAGATCAAGTGGAAGAAAGCAAGTGGACACAGAGCCCAGACGGCAGGAACAGCGAGATGAGGCCAGAGGGATGGGCATGGGCCTCTGGGAGCCAAAGCCAAACCCTCCTTGGAGTGTGGAGGGGGCAGGGGAGGAGCTGTCTTCATGCCTGTGGGTAGGATGTATGTTGGCAAGGATGGACCAAAGGTGCCCAGTGAGGAAACCTGGGAAAGACTGAAGGCGAAAGGAGAAGGGGGTGACAGAAGATGAGATGGTCAGATAGCATCATCAATTCTATGGACGTAAATTAGAGCAAACTCCAGGAGACAGTGCAGGACACAGGAGTGAGCTGCCATCCATGGGGTCACAAAGAGACAGATATGACCTCGTGACTGAACAACAACAGCCAGGTTAAGAAAAACACAGATGTTCCTTGATGGTTCAAATTCTGGTACGAGCTTCTTTATCTGAAGCCATGAATTTTCATCTCCAATCCCCCCTTCGAAGGATCCCCGCCTCCTGATTCTGTTAATCGGTTTCCTAAGAATCACTGTATTTTCTTCCAGCCTACGCCAAGAGCTCCTAACAACAACTCTATAGTATAAACAGCAAAGATAGTCTTGGCATCTAGTTCTGCAACCATGGCTATCTCTCCTCTGTAGACTTGAGGAAACTGGTGTTCTTGTTTACCCCTTCAACCTATAGGTCTCAGTCTGGGAACTGGGGTGCTAAGAATTATCAGCAACCCCCAAATCACTGACTTCTTTATATCAAAGGGTTGAGCGCCTTCTAGTCTGTAACATTTTCATGTGTTACCTCCATTCCTTTTGATCCTCCAGGGCCAAATCTCTCAGAACTACCTCCCTTTATCCTCAGAGGTCATCTGACCTTATATTTCCTTTTAAGTATATTTGCCGCAGCGTTTTTGGACTGTGTGAGCCTCCATATCTCACTGTGCAAGTGTATCTTACAGCATTAAGCATCCTCTGAATGCTGACTTCTGCAGCTAAACGTCAAACTCTAGAAGAAAGGGTGTCACCTGAGCCCTCCCTGCATGGAGATGCAAACGCCCCTAAAGATAACCTCAGAAGAAACCCAGGGATCCCACCCGAGTGACTGACCACTGGCTCTGTTCTGGTACCCAACATCAGAGTGCTCCACCGGGCTCCCAAGCTAGTTTCCAACTAGATCTCCTTATGGTTTTGATCTAGGAGCCCATCCATTTCATGTTAAAATAGCTGGGGTCTAAGCTCCCTGAGTCAAAGTAGGGAACCATGGAGCTTAAGGTGGTTCTTTACTCCTTACGGGCCTCAGATTTCAGAAAGGAGTGCTCGGGGTGGGGAGGTGTAAACCCTCCCCCTTCCCTCCCTTTCCACACCTGCGATTACTATCTGACCTTCTCATTAGAAATAAAGCGTTTCTGCAGTTTGATGAATTTGTGCCTCTTCTACACTGAAGTATACGTGAATGTATTGTCTCGTGTGCATGAGGATGTCTGTGTGTACGAGGTCCAACTCCACAGTGAGAGTGAAATGCCCTTGGCTGCCTTTCACAATGCCCAACTTTCACCCCCACACAGGGATTCCTATCAGTTGTGGACCCAAAACACCACAGGTCCTTTGTGAGTAAGTGCATTCCTGCAGCCTGGCTAAATTCTACAGTGTATTTTTCATGCAAAGAGGTTACCTTGACAAGAGACAAAATATCACAAATTACACTGCCTCAATCCAAAGGCAGACACCCATTCCCATCTCCAAGTTCTCCCTTCCCACTTCATCCAACGCAGACAACAAGCATGGCATGTCTCCTTGGAGCTGGGGTGGGCACAGATGAAGCATCAGGGCCCCAACAGGACTTGCCCTCTGACCCTTCAGGCATGGGCTTCAGGGTGGGGCTTCTACCTTTTGATATTTATTGGGCTCTGGCATTTGGAACTCACATTCAAGGATGGGCCTATGTTCTCGGTCATCTTCCCTTATATAACAAAAAGGAAGTTTTCATAATGCCAGCCTAAGTCATCCATGATGGTGACTAGCCACCTGAGTGGCAATGCAGGAAAAAGGTTCTTGCCAAGTTCAGGGACAGAAAGAATGGGTTTTTCAAAATAGGAAGTCTTTTATGATAAGTAGAGAACACTGGCTTCAAAAAATAACCCAGTTACACATTCAAGAATACACATTCAAGAAGCATGGTATTACAATGGACGATGTACAGCCAGGAGAGCAAAACACTGTTCCTTGGCTCCACTTCTCAGCCACTGGGGCGGGTGGGCTCAAAGGTCCGTACAAGGCAGATCTGGATGAGAGTAAACGAAGGGGAAAGAACAATGTGTGTGTGTGGCGGTAGGGGTGGGGGGGGGTGGGGGGGTGGTCACAGGAAAATGTCACACACCATCAGACCAGTGCTATGAATCAAGATATCCTCCACTCCCAAAGATAATGCTACTGATCAGCCACCATTAGGATAAAGACTTCTTCGCAATAGACACAGAGAAAAAAGAAAAAGGAGATGGGAACCAATATTTATTGAGAAACTACCTTGTATAGAATTCTATGTTGTGCTGTGCTTAGTTGCTCAGTGGTGTCCGACTCTTTGCAACCCAATGGACTTAGCCCGCCAGATTCCTCTGTCCTTGGGAATTCTCCAGGCAAGAATACTGGAGTGGTTGCCACGCTCTACTCCAGAGAATCTTCCTGACCCAGGAACTGAACCAGAGTCTTATGCATTGCAGGGAGATTCTTTACCAGCTGAGCTAGTAAAGGTAAGCCCAGAATTCTATGCCACAACTGTCTATTTGACTAGAGTTTACTTCCTCTGTTGGGGTTTCCCTGGTGGCTCAGATGGTAAAGAATCTCCCTGCAATGTGGGAGACCTGGGTTCGATCCTTGGGTCGGGAAGATCCCCTGGAGAAGGGAATGGCTATCCATTCCAGTATTCTTGCCTGGAGAATTCCCATGGACAGAGGAGCCTGGTGGGCTACAGTCCATAGGGTAGCAAAAAGCAGGATACAACTGATCGGCTAACACTTTCACTTACTTCCTCTATTAGAATGTGAAGGCAGAGAGCTGTTACTTGACACCTGTCTCGGTATCCTGGGACTATACCACCACTTGGCTTAAGTTAAAGGACTGAAGGAGTTAATATGTATAAAGCTGGGCACAAATTAAGCACTGGACAAACGTTAGCTATTACCACTATAATTATAATTAGTATCATCTGTATCCCATAGAAGGCTGAACACTGAAGAATTGATGCTTTTGAATTGTGGTGCTGCTGAAGACTCTTGAGAGTCCCTTGGACTGCAAGGAAATCAAACCAGTCAATCCTTCACTTAATCCTTAATCCTTCACTGGAAGGACTGATGCTGAAGCTGAAGCTCCAATACTTTGGCCACCTCATGCAAAGCGCTGACTCACTGGAAAAGACCCTGATGCTGGGAAAGATTGAGGGCAAAATGAGAAGCGGGTGACAGAGGATGGGATGGTTGGGGGACAGAGGATGGGATGGTTGGATGGCATCACCGACTCAATGAATGTGAACTTCAGCAAAGTCCAGGAGACAGTGGAGGACACAGGAGTCTGACATGCTGCAGTAAAGAGTCGGACACAACTCAGTGATTGAACGACAACAACCCAGAGCCTAGCCCTGAGTGTGGCTTTCATGAGAAGTCCAATAATTTTCTTCTGTTACGGCTAACATTTATTGAGCACTTTTGACTCCAGCCACTGTAGTATGCACTGCTACACACATCATCTCACCTTGACCTTCATAACTGCCTTATAAAATAGGCATCACTATCAAGTCTCTGTATTTAGGTGAGAAAACAAGGCACAAGAAGGTCTGTGCTGAGTCGCTTTGGTCGTGTCCGACCCTTTGCGACCCCATGGCCTGGAGCCCGCCAAGCTCTTCTGTCCATGGAATTCTCCAGGCAAGAATACTGGAGTGGGTTGCCATTTCCTTCTCCCAAACAAAATAGAGCAGAGATAACAGAAACATAAAGAAGATGCAAGCACAGGCTTTGGGATTCCAGAGCTTGCAGCTCACTCATTCCCTAAACAGTGCGGGGGAACACAGGGAGGACAGGCAGGCGCCCTGTGACCTCTGCTGCCAGGTGCCACGTCCCTGACTCACACTCTAGAGAAAGCATCAGAGCTTTCCGTACGTTCGAGCCGCCTCAGGGGAAGCATGAAGGCTAGAAACCTGCCCCTGTGTTGTTCTCTTGGACTGTTACTTACCTTCAATGCTATTGTCTTTCGCAGGTTAATCTCTTCTACAGAAGCACTCAACTAACACTATTAAGGGTCTATACCATCTGCCAGGAAGCACAACTCATCACCTCGCTTTATCCTCACACGCACCAAGGCAGGACCACCACCAGGTTCTGCTCCTGTCTTACGGAATTGGAGAAATCTTGGAACACTGAAGAAAGGGATCTTTTCCCACCTGCCATTGAACTGACTATTAAATATATCTGAGCAGGGCTGAAAAGCCTCTTTGCCCCAAGTCCACAGTGAGGTATTAGAAACAAGAATCAAGGAACATTTAAAGAGCCACATCTGGGATTTCTCTGGTGGTCCAGTGGTTAAGATTTCACCTTCCAATGGAGAGGGTGCGCGTTTGAGCCCTGGTCAGGGAACCAAGATTCCACATGCCTCATGACCCAAAAAAAAAATAATCAAAACATAAACCAGAAGCAATACTGTAAGTAATTCAATAAACACTTTAAAAATGATTCACATCAAAAAAATTTTAATAGAAAAACAAAGAGCCACATCTATGATTCAAAACAGGGTCATACAGGGAATATATATGGGCTGCTCTTCCATCATGGATGATTTGGACCATGACTTTAAAAACGATCCACATCAAAAAAATTTTAATAAAAAAAAACAAAGAGCCACATCTATGATTCAAAAATATAGGGTCATACAGGGAATATATATGGGCTGATCTTCCATCATTAATGACTTGGGACCGTGACACATAGCCTGACCTGGAATCTGCACTCATTTCTTGCTCGCTAATTTACAGCCCTGCCCGACTCACAGTCTTGACAACCTACCACCACTGGCCTATGTCATGGTTTTGTTCTCTTGAATTTTTATTTAAATATAATTTCATTTTTCATTCATTATTATTCTTCCTAATTAGTAGCATGCATGTTTTCTGAGGGTAGAAAATTATGACTTACACTAAATTGGTACCCAGTACATTTTTGTCAGTTGATTTGGCCCCAGAGCCCAACACCCAGTTAGGAGGTCATATATGCTTTATGAACTTCAACACTGTTTTATTGAGGAAGAGACCTCTGGTATTTATATTTGATCTGGATAATATAGTTAGAATCTCCAGTCAGGACACTGCTAATTTAATAACACAGCTCCATGTTGCTTCCTTTCTCATACACAAAATGCAGCTCAAGACTGAAGTGATAATGTAATTTGGATTAGGGAAGCAAGGTCATTGGTGACAGCTACTACTCAACAGCCCCTTTGCTTCTCTCTGCACACAACAAGCCTTCATAAATAAGCTTGTTTATATATTCTCTTAAAAATTTTTTTTGGGGGCCGTGCCTCACAGCATGTGGGATCCCCAACCAGGGATCAAACCCATGACCCCTGCATCGGAAGCACAGAGTCTTAACCACTGAACTACCGGGGAAGTTCCCATAAATAAGCTTGTTTAAACATTTGTATTTACACTACACCTAAATGTGTAACGTACTAAACGTGCCATGAATAGCACTTTACCTCCACTGTCATTTCATTCTCACAAGCTTGGACATTCCCTGCTCTCACAACATATATTATTATTCTGTTTTTAAAGTATGCAAACTAAAGCTCAGAGGATTAATAAACCAGAGATCTCAGTCTTTACAAAGCAAAACAATGGGCTATGAACTGGGGGTTGGAACTCACATACCTCTACCATACCAGGGCTATCGCCTCATGCTGGGACAAGACTGCAGTATTCCTTAATATGGGACTCTTTTCTCTGCTTCTTTCTAGCCATGTAACCACGGGCAAGTTTTTAACTTCTTCTTCACCTTTTAATGGGGATAACGGTAGTTATCTACTTCACAGAGTTGTTATGAGAATTAAATGACACCATGTATATAAAGCACTGCACACAGTGTCTATCATTGGGAAAATACTTAATAACTGCTAGCTAGCCTCTGTTATTCTTATTACACTGCTAATGGGTGTCAGGAGAAAAGCAAAGGATAATGCACCCTTGGGTGTCCCTTCCTCTTACACCCTGTGTGGAGAATCCCAGTCCCTAACCCTAAAGCTTCAACCTGGAAACAAAGCAAATGCTAGCACCACAGAAGGTTCTATTTCTGAAGAGATTTCTTGTATTGCAATGCAGAACAAGAGTATAATGTCAAGGTGATGCCCATGCATGTCGGGACACTCTCTCTTGAACACAGATCCTCACTCTCTGACCTGTACTGTCCAAAACACTAGCCACAAATCCCATGTGGCTACTGAACACCTGAAATGTGTCTCATCTGAGCTGAAATGTGCACGAGATATAAAAGGCACATCAAAATTTTAAGACAGTACAAAAAAGGTAAAATATCTCAGCAATCGTTTTTTATGTTGATAACCTGTTGAAATGATAATACTTTAGATATAATGGGTTAAATAAAACATGCATCTAAATGTACGTTTTAAAATGGATTAACTAACGGTATGGAAGTTCCTAAAACACTAAGAATATAGTTACTGTACGATCCAACAATCCTGCTCCTGAGCATATATCCACCAAACACAAAAACCGATTTGAAAAGACACATACACCTCAATGTTCACAGCAGCACTACTTAGAATAGCCAAGACATGGAAGCAACCTAAGCGTCCACCCACAGATGAATGGATAAAGAAGATGTGATAGGCATACATAGTTGAATATTACTCAGCCAAAAAAAGAAAGAAATGCCATTTGCAGCAATCTCTACGATGGACCCAGAGATTCTCATAGTAAGAGAAGTCAGACAAACACAAATATATGATATCACCTGTATCTGGAATCTTAAAAAAATGAAACAAATGACCTGACTGACAAAACAGAAATAAACTCACAGACACAGAAAACAAACTTATGGTTACCAAAGAGGGGAAGGCTTGGCTGGGGCGGGGTGGGGGGGTGGATAAATTGGAGTTGGATAAATTAGGAGTTTGGAATTAGCAGATACAAACTACTATACATAAAACAGATAACAAAGTCTTAACGGTACAGCAAAGGGAACAATATTCAATAGCAGAAAAAAAATTTAATGTAGTAAGTAAAATGTATAAATGAATCACTTTGCTTCATAGCAGAAACTAACACAAACAACACTGTAAATTAACTATCTTCAATTTTTAAAAACGGGTTCACTAAAACATGTTTTTAAATTAATTTCACCTGTTTGTTTTAACTTTATAAAAATGTGGCTGTGAGAAAAATTTTAATTAGATATCTGACCCACATTATATTTCTTTTTTTAAAGGATGTCAATGTCTTTAGTTTTTTAATTTAGCATTTTAAATTTTTAAATTCTTATTATTAGAGTATAGCTGATTTACAATGTCGTGTTAGTTTCTGCTGTACAGCAAAGTAAATCAGTTACACACACAGGCACACAAACACACATCTAAAAAAGAGTGTGTGTGTGTATATATATATGTACAGATATATATATATATATACCCACACACAAATCTATCTCCACTCTTTTTTAGATTCTTTTCCCTCATAGGTCATTACAGAGTACTGAGTAGAGTTCCCTGCGCTATACAGCAGGCCCTTACTAGTTATCTATTTTATACATAGTGGCATCTATACGTCAATTCCAGTCTTCCAATTTATCCCTCCCCCCTCCCTCCTCAACAGGATATTTCCATTGTTCAGCACTGCTTTGGTCCACACTACATGTACATCAAAAGGTTTCATTTTGGAAACAATTCCAGAATTCAGTGAGCAACAGAGCATTTCATGCAAACAGACCAGTAGTCCCCACTCAACTAACCCCAGATCTGCAAGCATCAATGGTGACTAGCAACCTATATTCAAAATACTATATGTTTTGGGGGCTTCCCAGGTGGCTCAGGGATAAAGGGTCCGCCTGCCAATACATGAGATGCAGGTTCTGTCCCTGGGATGGGAAGACCCCTTGGAGAAGGAACTGGCAGCCCTCTCCAGTATTCTTGCCTGGAAAATCCCATGGACAGAAGAGCCTGGCGGGCTACAGTCCATGGGTCACAAAAAAGTCAGACATGACTTAGTGACTAAACAACAACAACATGTTTATCTACAATTAGGCCATCGTGCTAACATTTAATATGGCTTGTGTGATTGCCAAAAGTTGTCTAAAACATAACAGGAAAAGAGACATCAATGGATAAGAAGGATGTGTGACCAAGTAATCAAAAGAGAAAATGCAAACAGCTAAATAAATTTCCCAAAGCAAAGTTATTAATAGACAACTAAAATCAAAACAACTTTTTTCAATTTTTCAATATTAACAATCAGTTCAATGAATGTCTACTGAGCTTCAAAGCAAAGATTCTTTAAAATTCTCAAGACATGATACATATTAGGACTTTGCTTGAGTAAAACATTACAGAAAAATGACTAGAAGGAACTATGAAAAAGGACAGAATGACTATCTCCAGATGACAAATTCATGGATTTGTTTTCTCTCTTCCTATTTTTCTATTCTTTATGTAATTTCTACAATGAATATGGGTAGCTATTCAAAAAGTTCTGCACTAATGTATATGTTCATCATAGAAAAACATATACTAGCCACAGGGGCTTCCCTTGTGGCTCAGCTGGTAAAGAATCCGCCTGCAATGCAGGAGACCTGAGTTCGATCCCTGGGTTGGGAAGATCCCCTGGAGAAGGGGAAGGCTACCCACTCCAGTATTCTGGCCTGGAGAATTTCATGGACTGTATAGTCCATGGGGTCACAAAGAGTCAGATATGACTGAGAGACTTTCTCTCATAGAAAAATTAGAAAATAGAGATAGTAAAAAATCAGCACTGTTATTTTAATAATCAGAGGAAGTAAACATGACAAAATAATTTTAAGATGAGGTGAAAATAACAAATGGCAAGGTTCAAATTTTACGACTTCTCCCTCAGTAAAAATACCTCTTCCCTAGAGGTTTCCAATTTAGAGTATTTTCTTATATTTTCTGATTGTGAAAGCAACAGTGAACAGAGTATTTAAGAGTGGTTTTGCCTGGATAATGGAACTGCAGGCAATTTCTATTTCCCTTCTTAACCATTTTTTAGGGAGTGGGGAAGTGGGAGTTATAGGATCTATATTACTAGATTTTTTATAATGAAAGCGTTTCATTGTTGTAAGGAAGAAAATCAGTCACTTTCAGGAAACATCAGCTACAACAAATTACAGATAAGGAAATTGAGGCTCTGAGAACTTAAGCAATTTGCTACAAAGTGGAAGAGCCAGGACTTAAAACCCCTCAAATCTTCTTTCCCAAACCCACAGCCTTCCCACCTGGACCCCTCTGTTGGTGTGACACAGGACTCTTAAGTGTTCAGACTGAGTCTAGACTCTTGGGTAAACTAAAACCCAAACTATGGCTAGGCAGGATGCATATGGATGATCCTCTTGTTTGGAGAAGCCACGCATTTAATGCACTGCAGCTGGAGTTGTGTTACATTTCCTGAGAAAGCAACCTAAACTTGACCCCAGCCTTTTCAAATTCCCACACCGCAGAGTTGCTCCTCACAATAAACAGGGCATTTTACTTGGCTCATCCAGCCACAATTCAGCTTAAAAATTGTACAAACTCGTAAATTTGAATGCTGGTATTCAAAACACATGTTTAGCTGGTGGAATAAAAAAAAAAAAACAAAAACTCCCTGGCCTCATTTCTGTTCAGAGCAACTCATGGTGGTTAATCCAAAAACTCTGGATTTAGCTCACCTTTTAATGCCACATAGCAATTCATTTTCGTTAACTATCTAAACTGCAAATCCGCACTTTGGAAACACACTCACTCCGAAAATCCCCCTTCCTCCTCTAGCCTTTTCCAACTCAGAGTGAGAGAGGGCCACTGAACATTCTCTGTTGTACTGCACAGCACATTTGAGACCTCACACCCACCCAGAGTAAAGCTGCTCTTCAGCCCGAATTCTCACGCTTGTTGCACTCTGGCCACACTGCCGCGTCTGCGTGGGTTCCTGGCGAGAGGCATGGTTTCTCTCTAATCGGCCACGTGGGCTCCAGGACTCTCCTCTTTGTTCCCCCTCTCCCCACTGCACTGTCTGACACGTTCCCAGAGAGCATGGGGGCTTCCCTGGTGGCTCAGACAGTGAAGAATCCACCTGCAATGCAGGAGACCCAGGATCCATCCCTGGGTTGGGATGATCCCCTGGAGGAGGGCATGGCAATCCACTCCAGTATTCTTGCCTGGAGAATCCCTGGGATGGAGGAGCCTTGTGGGCTACAGTCCATGGGGTTGCAAAAAGTTGGACACAGCTGAAGCACCTGAGCATCAGAGAGCATCAGGAACTTTGACTCTGTGCTAAATAAAACCAAACCAGGAGGTTTCTCTAGAGGAAAATTCATAGTGAATATTCTAAGGAAAACATGCATGATTTGGGAGGCTGAGCACACCACAGGGTCCCTCCATGAATGCAGAAGCCATGAGCCCCCTGAACTGATGGGAAGGATGGCAGTGGTGATAGCTGGCCTGTGAAGAGACAAAGCAAGCATGTTCTGTGGAAGGGGATCCATAGCACCACTGGCTCTGACGTCATCTCTTTTTTAATATTTATTTGGGGGACCTTTGTTGCGGCATTTGGAATCTTGAGTTGCAGCATGCAAACTTAGCTGTGGTGTGTGAGATCTAGTTCCGCAGTATTCATTCATGCCTTCACTTCCATTAATGGGACAGACCAGTCAGTCCTAAAGGAAATCAATCCTGAATATTCATTTTAAGGACTGATGCTGAGGCTCCAATACTTTGGCCACCTGATGTGAAGAGCTGATTCATTTGAAAAGACCCTGATGCTAGGAAAGGTTGAAGACGGGAGGAGAAGGGGACGACAGAGGATGAGATCGCTAGATGGCATCACTGACTCAATGTACATGAGTTTGACTAAATTCCAGGAGCTGGTGATGGACAGGGCGGCCTGGCATGTTGCGGTCCATGGGGTCACAAAGAGTCGGACACGACTGAGCAACTGAACTGAAGTGATGGAAGTCAAGGAGGCCTTGACCAGTGACCTGTCCATGGGGTTTCCCACAAGAAGAGAACATGACCTGTTACACACCTCCCATGGTCCGCGGATCCGAGCAGGTGAGAGAATCCGTAAGCTATGGTAAATCAGTAACGAAGGCCAGAACTCCAGGTTCTTACTCATACTAAGCTCTGTGCTCTTCAGACCTTTCCATCTCTAGACAGAAAGCAGTGAAGTCTCGACAGTTGTGTGATGGATGGGGTGAGAGCGCTGAATATCCACAACATACTGAGCCCATCTTTGCAGCTCGAGGCCAGAACACGAGCCCAGTTCAGACAAAGGCCTCCCTGACTCAAGGGTCGTCCATGACGCACTGACCCAACAGCCGGCGGCTTCCCAAACCATCACTGTTAATGACAAACTGTTAAGCACAAGGGAAGGTCACAGTGAAGTTAAAGGGAGACCTGCTCTTCTCTGGGCTCCCCAGGTGGCTGAGCGGGAAAGAACCTGCCTGCCACTGCAAGAGCCGCCGGAGGCACAGGTTTGATCCCTGGGTCGGGAAGGTCCCCTGCAGGAAGGCATGGCAACCCACCCCAGTATTCTTGCCTGGAGAATCCCATGGACAGAGGAGCCTGGCGGGCTGCAGTTCACAGGGCTGCAGAGTCGGAAATGACTGAGCACGCATGCAATGGCTCTTCTTTTGGGTCAAAGATAGCTTGAACATCACACCGTGCTGAGCTTCAGATCCAGTCCTTGGAGCTCAGACCACACTGAATGTGTCTGAAGCAGGGCTGGTGTGGACGCAACTCTGTTTACCCTGCTTGCCAAAGGCTGCCCTGGGGGAGCCATGCTGGCGAGCTGCGGCCAGGCTCACAAAGCCACCTTGTAGCTCTGGGGCTGAGCCTCAATGGTCTGTCTGTTACATCTTCTAGGGCATTTTGATGTGTCATGTGGACCCAGCTGCCAAGCCTGGCAACCAGCTCAAATCCTTCAGACACTGCTGCTTCTTTCTGACGTCATCACATTGAAACACATGACACCGCCCACAAATACCTGGGCAGCCCTCCAGGAATAGCTTCCTCCTCCCCCCTCCTGTCTTCCACTCACAGCATACCTACTGCCAAATAGTAAAAAGCAGCAAGACCCCTTTATGCCCTGCCACGTAACCAAGAATAAAGCCCGAGAGAAGTAAGGAGACTGGGGATATTTCCACTTTTGATCAAGCTCTAGACACAGAGTTAAATGATTAAGAGAAAGAAAATGTGAACTATCACAACCCAAACTCTGATATGATTCTGCAATCAGTACCATGGATTATTTAACTCTGGCAAATCAATGTGCTAATAACCAGAGATTTGAAGATATATTTTCCCTCTTCCAACCTGAGAGCTTTTAAATTTCAATTTCTCCTTGGCTTCATAAAAGAAGGATTCATAAAAAGGTGAGAACAAGAGCTCTCCCAGGCTGCATGTGGATACCCCAGTGGGGTCACACTGTGTCCACTGCCTCCTGCTGCCTGTCAGGGGCCTGCAGGTCAGTACATTGCTTCAAAACTGCCACTGCCACCGAAGGCAGGGAAACGGGTCAGCAGCTGCCAAGTGAGTGACAGGCCAGCTCACTCTCTCTGCCAAGGCCCAGTCACTCTCTTTTCAGAAGATGTACAGCCAAAGTAGGCCCTGCACCCAGCCATTGGGGTCACTCGGGAAAATCTCAGCTCATTTGATTTAGAATCTGATAAATAAAGCCTCTGGCGAGAATGAAGACACAGCCATAACAGGCAGTGACCCACTTGTCTTCTGTTATGTTCCACAGTCTCCCCAGGCAGAGCAAGCTCAGAAACATCTGCTGCTGCTGCTAAGTCGCTTCAGCCATGTCCGATTCTGCAACCCCATAGATGGCAGCCCACCAGGCTCCCCCTTCCCCAGGATTCTCCAGGTAAGAACACTGGAGTGGGTTGCCATTTCCTTCTCCAATGCATGAAAGTGAAAAGTGAAAAGTGAAACTGAAGTCGCTCAGTCATGTCCGACTCTTAGCGACCTCATGGACTGCAGCCTACCAGGCTTCTCCGTCCATGAGATTTTCCAGGCAAGAGTACTGGAGTGGGTTGCCATTGCCGTTTCCGAAACAAAAACATCTAAACTCTAGCAATTTCCAAACGGGTATCTCCAGAGCCAACTTCTCTCCTGAGAGTTTGCTTTCCAACTGCCTTATTTCCAAGTGTCCATATCTAATCAATCATTAAATGATGTCAGCTCTATTTCTCTCAGCATATAATGCTCCTCCATACCTACGACCTCAAAGCTGGGCTACCCTCCCCAGGTCTTAACTGGACACAACTGACCCCATCTCTGATGGTCCTCATGGCTTCGAGGTTCCCCCTTTCTCTAATTCATCCTTTGCTGCCGTTAACATTAGCCTAGTAAACATCAACACAGTCTTTACTGAAAAACACTGGTTCTTGCAATTGTTTATGGATAAATTCTAAACTCTTTAGTATGACACTCAAAGATCTTCATCAACTGGTCTCAATTTCCTCGTCCAAACACACTTTCTGCCACTTCCTACCCCGCCATGGCTCTGCATGACTGCAGCTCATGCCAGACAAAACCCCCTAAGCTCTGGTCTGAAGTAATGGCCTTTCCCTGCATAGTACCTCCGGCTACTTCACCTCTATCCCACAGCTCTGATTTATTCTTCAAGACCCAACTCAAACGCCACCTCCTCCATGCAGCTCTCCCCAAGCCCTTGAGCTGTGAGTCATAGCACTCTGTCCGGTTCTCGAATGCTCTCTGCACCTTTCTATCCTAAAATGGTACCCTGTAGCCCAAGGATCTGTTCAGATGCTGGCTTCCCTGAGACGATGCTGGGAGGACCTTGAGGGTGGAAACTGTAACTTTATCTCTGAACTGAGTACAGGGCTGCACAGACTACACACACGGTAAGTGTTGTTGAATTCATCAGTTGGAGCAATTAAGGCGATGCAGGGAAAATGGTTTTGAGAGTCAGGATACCTGAGCCTCACTCCAGCCGCCTCAGAGTTGAGTACTGCAGGAACTGGGTTTCTCATCTCTTGAATATTCTTCCCTGGTGGCTCAAACAGTAAAAGAATCTGCCTGCAATGCAGGAGACCCGGGTTCGATCCCTGGGTCAGGAAGATCCCCAGGAGAAGGGCATGGCAACCGACTCCAGTATTCTTGTCTGAAGAATCCCATGGACAGAGGAGCCTGGTGGGCTACAGTCTACAGGGTCACGAAGAGTTGGACACAACTGAGCGACTAACACTTTCACTTTTCTATTGATTAAAGGGGTGAGGCTGTATGATTTCTAGGTCCCTTTAGCTCCTCTGTTCTAGAATTCAGACTACATTTTCCTTTAAAATCTACAGTGAAGAAAGACTCTATAAAACCCCATGGTAATAACATGTTCCAGAAGTTTGGACACTCTCCACGAAGCCAGCCAGGAAAACCACTGCTCCTCTAGACCACTGGGCCAAGCTCCCCAGGGACAGTCCGCAATGGAGGCTCCGCCCTAAACTCAGAAATCCCCACCCGCCTTCTGGAACACCTGGAGAAAATCCCCAGTTGACCTCTATTCTGTCTTACTCTATATATTTTGGCCAAAATGCTGCTTACTAAATATTGTGCACAGACCGAAAAAAAAAAAAAAAAAAAAAACTGATGACAAAAACCTAATATGCCTTGAAAATAATGAGTATTAAAACCATGAGTGAAACCACTAGGCTTACTGTGGAAAACGGTATGAAGGTTTCTCAAAAAACTAAAACAGAACTACCGTATGACCCAGCAATTCCACTCCTGGGTATACATCTGAGAAAAATTAAAACACGAATTCAGAAAGACACATGCATCACAGTATTCACAGCAGCATTCTAAGTGGCTCAATGGAAAAGAATCTGCCTGCTAATGCAGGAGACACAGGTTTGATCCCTCTGTTGGGAAGATCTCCTGGAGGAAAAAATGGCAACCCACTCCAATATTCTTGCCTGGAAAAATCCCATGGACAGAGGAGCCTGGTGGGCTACAGCCCACGGGGTTGCAAAGAGTTGGACACAACTGAGCAACTGAGCATGCACGTTTGCAAAAGTGTTCAAAGGGGCACAGATCAAGAATCGTGCATTCATAGACGATGCAACTTCACAGAAGATAGGGAAGCAACCCAAGTATCATCAACTGATCAATGGATAAAGAAGTTGTGGTAGATACACATGATGGAATACCACTCAGTCATATTAAAGAATGAAGGTTTGCCGTTTGCAGCAACACAGACGGACTTGGAGGGCACTCTGCTAACTGCAATAGGTCAGACAGAGAGAGACAAGCACTGTTTGCTATCACTAATATGTGGAATCTAAAAAAATACAACAAACTAGTAAAAGTGATATAAAAGAAACAGACTCAGGCATACAGCAAACAAACTAGTGGTGACCAGTGGGGAAGGGAAGGAGGAGGGGCAGTGTAGGGGCAGGGGATTAAGAGGAACAGACTATTAGCTATAAAACAGGCTACAAGGATACACTGTAAGACATGGGGAATATAGCCAATATTTTATAATGACTATAGACGGGGTATAATCTTTAAAAACTAGGCATCACTCTACTGTACATCTGCAAAATAGTAATAATATTATCTATCAACTATACTTCAATTAAAAGAATAAATTTTTTAAAATTCTCTAGGCTAGATAATCACCTTGTTACCCCGTACTCTGGGGGTGGCTGGTACCTCAGGACGGCCACTTCTGTCCTTGCAGGCTGGGGCGCAGGGTAAGGCTTGACCATCTCGTGGAGCAGCCCGGGGTGCTGGTCACTGTAGAACAGTCCATGCTCCTGGGTCTTGCTGACCGGGGACACCATCTGCTTGGTCTTGAAGGGGTACTCAGGTGGAGGTCCTCGGGGGTCCAGCATCTTGGCTGCAGGCTGGGCTGGGGAGGGGCCCCCTCCCGCCTTAAACGCCTTTCCGTTCCCGGGGCCAGGGAGGTGCTGCTTGGCGCCGTTCCTCTCCAGCGACAGCTGCATGATCCTCTCGCTGAGAGAGCGGACGTGGCCCTGCTTGAGCTCCTTCAGCGCCTCGTCCTTGTGCGCCTGTCCGCTGTTGGCGCGGCTCACCGTCGGCCTGCCCTCAGTCCGGGCCTTCTGACTGGCGCCCCCGGCCATGTAGTAGCTGTGCCCCACGGCCCCTGGTTGCTGCTGCTGCGGCGGCGGCGGCGGCTGCTGTCCCCGGAAGAACTGGGACTGCGCCTTGGCCTCCTCGTACGTGGGCAGCTCCTCGTTGTTCTGCTGAGGCTGTGCGGACCGCACCTGTTTCTCCATCACAGTGTTGTCCACCTGGTGTTCCTGACCCTGCGGTTCCTGGCGTGCTGACTGGTAGACCATTTGTGGGTCTTCTTGAGCGAGGTTTTCCGTGGAAGAAAAGTTGTTGGTGGGGTGGGCTGGCCCTGCACTCCCTGTGGCCTGGTGCTGAATGGCCAGCAAGTTCATGTTCTCGGTCGGGGTGCCATAGCGCAGTTGCTCCTGGATCAGCCGCTGTAACACTGTTCCAGCTGCCGCATCCTCGGAACCTCTCATCTCCACCTCTGGGATCCTCGGGAAGTTCAGGGGGTGGAAGTTACAGAGAGGATCCTCAACTGGAAGATAAACATGGGAAAAACATGTCAGGCTGTTCCATACAGGTCTCAGTGTATATTGTGAATAATGAACTTTCTAATGATAGAGGCATTTAAAGTGTTCCAATACCCCGTCACCCCCATTTACCCTGCAGTTTATCCCAGGGAGCATCTCTCCAGCTCAGTGCGCTCTCCCACTCTTCCTCCCCTCACTTCCTGCTTCCTTCTAGACCCTGGTCAGGCCTTCAAGCTCTCCCTTTAAGCTCTCCACTGACCCCTTCTCTTCATCATATAAACAGTCTTTCCCATCTTAAAAAATTAAAATCAGAACAACAACAAAAAGAGAAACCACCTTCTCACAGCCCAGTGTAAACCTCTAAGTGCTACCTGGCTTCTCTTCTCTCTTCTCTTCTAACTGTCCTCAGAAAGCAAGCAAGTGACACTTGCCGTCTCCACTTTCCGAACACTCCAGCCACTGCCCGCCCTACTGCTCTGAGAGTTCAAGTTCCAGCAACACACCAAGAACATAGAGTTCCCAAACATGCTAGCTCTCTCTGGCCTCCAGGACTTTGTCCCCATTCATCCCTCTGCCTGGAAAGATGCATCTCCCTACACTTTTCTTGGGAAAGTCCTAGATGTGCTTTGAGTGATGGCTCTAAAAGCTGCCTTCTAAGTAAAACCCTTCCTGCTGCACCCCAGCAGGCTTGAGCCCTCCTTCTCTGATATCGAACCTCTGTTGTCATACATCCCAAAGACCAATCATCACAAGTTGCGGTTTAGTTGCTAAATTGTGTCAGATGGCACTTATTTATGCAAACAAGACTTTGAACATCTTAAAGGCAGAGATCGTGGCTCCTCATCTGGGTCTCCCTAGCATACAACTCTATGGTTTTTCCAGTAGTCATGTATGGATGTGAGAGCTGGACCACAAAGAAGGCTGAGCACTGAAGAATTGATGCTTTAGAACTGTGGTGCTGGAGAAGACTCCTGAGAGTCCCTTGGACTGCAAGGAGATCAAACCAGTTAATCCTGAAGGAAATCAACCCTGAATATTCAATGAAAAGACTGATGATGCTGAAGCTGAAACTCCAATACTTTGGCCACCTGATTCAAAGAGCTGTCTCATTGGAAAAAAACGCTGATGCTGGGATAGACTGAAGCCAGGAGGACAAGGGGATGACAGAGGATGAGATGGTTGGATGGTATCATGGACTCAATGGACATGAGTTTGAGCTAACTCTGGGAGATGGTAAAGGACAAGGAAGCCTGGTGTGCTGTGGTCTATGGGGTTGCAAAGAGTTGGATTCAACTTAGCAATTGAACAACAACAAGCAACCTAGTGCCTGCATGTAATGGGTGTCAAACATTTAACCAGTAAAAGAGTACCATGAAATATATAATTCATGCCTTTTCACAAAAGTACTTAGAAGGAGTGTATTGAGGATATTTATAGTGATAGGCTAGTAAACATTCTACTACTCACTACTGATAAGACTCTGAGGAAATCACTTGCTGTCTTTGGGCTCAAAATCCTTACCTGTAAATGGAGGGAGCTAAGTGAGCCCATCTCTAAGTAGCCTTCAGCCCTACAATTCCAAGCAGTGATGGTTCTATGTTTTTATATATACGAAGGACACATTATTTCCCCCCAAACCGTCTCTCTTCCCCAAAGTTGCCTTTTTTCTGATAAATGGCATCCTCATCTATGACCAAACAGTCATCCAGATACAAAGTGCAGATACAATTTTGTCCCTTTTGTTTCCTTTGCTCCCTCCATTTTTTTAAAGAAGTTTTTTTTTTAATTGTTGAATTGTAGAGGTACTTCATTAATTTATTTATCTATGTATTTGGCCACACCACATGGCATGTGGGATCTTAGGTCCCCAACCAGCATTCAAATCCACGTCCCCTGCATTGGAAGCATGGAGTCGGAACCACTGAACTGCCAGGGAAGTCCCCTTTGCTCCCTACATTTAATCAAGTGCCAAGCTAGGTTTTCAGTTTATAGTAAAATAAGAAAAAAATGAAGGTGGTTGTGATACTCTTACAAGATATATAAATACACACATACTCACACATATATATGTGTATATACCTAGATACACATAAACTGAGTTTACTACCTTCTTTTAGCAGGGGCTGCTATCAAGGACTACATTCCTCTTATACTTTTCGGTATTAAAATATGAGAAAAGGTGACAGTAGATGATGTTTTGGGTGTCTCTGTAACAGCAAAGACTGCAGCCCCAGCTTCTATGATCTCAACCATTCCCCGGGTTCCAGCTCCCCTACTGCTGCTGCTGCTGCTAAGTCGCTTCAGTCGTGTCCGACTCTGTGAGACCTCATAGACAGCAGCCCACCAGGCTCCCCCGTCCCTGGGATTCTCCAGGCAAGAACACTGGGTTGCCATTTCCTTCTCCAATGCATGAAAGTGAAAAGTGAAAGTGAAGTCACTCAGTCGTGTCCGACTCTTAGCGACCCCATGGACTGCAGCCCACCAGGCTCCTCTGTCCATGGGATTTTCTAGGCAAGAGTAATGGAGTGGGGTGCCACTGCCTTCTCCGCCACCTCCCCTAACCAGTTGCTAAATGTCCTGAACAGCCTAACATCTGGCCTTGTCACTGGCCTTCTCTTTCAATCAACAGTGTATTTATTACCTGTCTTCTACTAGAATTCTCTAGCACCAGGGAACAGAAAGCCTTATCTTAACACATGCTGGGAACCCACTGTCTACAACACTACCACGATACACAGAAGGCATTCAGGAAAGAACTGCTGGGGGGTGGGAGATATCTTAGAAGTTTGCGATTAACATATACACAGTACTATAGTGGCTCAGATGGTAAAGCGTCTGTCTGCAATGCAGGAGACCTGGGTGCAATCCCTGGGTTGGGAAGATCCCCTGCAGAAGGAAATGGCAGCCCACTCCAGTATTCTTGCCTGGAAAATCCCATGGACCGCAGAGCCTGGTAGGCTACCGTCCATGGGGTTGCAAAGAGTCGGACACGACCGAGTGACTTCACTTTCACATCCACTTTTCATATATGAAATCAGTAACCAACATGGACCTACTGCATAGCACAGGGAACTATATTTGATATCTTGTAATAATCTATAGCTGTGAAAAGAAGAGAAGTGAAAAGCCAAGGAGAAAAGGAAAGATATAAGCATCTGAATGCAGAGTTCCAAAGAATAGGAAGAAGAGATAAGAAGCCTTCTTCAGCAATCAATGCAAAGAAATAGAGGAAAACAACAGAATGGGAAAGACTAGAGATCTCTTCAAGAAAATTAGAGATACCAAGGGAACATTTCATGCAAAGATGGGCTCGATAGACGACAGAAACGGTATGGACCTAACAGAGGCAGAAGATATTAAGAAGAGGTGGCAAGAATACATGGAAGAACTGTACAAAAAAGATCTTCACAACTCGGATAATCATGATGGTGTGATCACTCATCTAGAGCCAGACATCCTGGAATTTGAAGTCAAGTGGGCCTTAGAAAGCATCACTATGAACAAAGCTAGAGGAGGTGATGGAATTCCAGTAGAGCTATTTCAAATCCTGAAAGATGATGCTGTGAAAGTGCTGCACTCAATATGCCAGCAAATTTGGAAAACTCAGCAGTGGCCACAGGACTGGAAAAGGTCAGTTTTCACTCCAATTCCAAAGAAAGGCAATGCCAAAGAATGCTCAAACTACTGCACAATTGCACTCATCTCACACGCTAGTAAAGTAATGCTCAAAATTCTCCAAGCCAGGCTTTAGCAATACGTGAACCAAGAACTTCCTGATGTTCAAGCTGGTTTTAGAAAAGGCAGAGGAACCAGAGATCAAATTGCCAACATCCGCTGGATCATGGAAAAAGCAAGAGAGTTCCAGAAAAACATCTATTTCTGCTTTATTGACTATGCCAAAGCCTTTGTGTGGATCACAATAAACTGTGGAAAATTCTGAAAGAGATGGGAATACCAGACCACGTCACCTGCCTCTTGAGAAATCTGTATGAAGGTCAGGAAGCAACAGTTAGAACTGGACATGGAACAACAGACTGGTTCCAAATAGGAAAAGGAGTACGTCAAGGCTGTATATTGTCACCCTGCTTATTTAACTTATATGCAGAGTACATCATGAGAAACGCTGGCCTGGAAGAAACACAAGCTGGAATCAAGATTGCCAGGAGAAATATCAATAACCTCAGATATGCAGATGACACCACCCTTATGGCAGAGAGTGAAGAGGAACTAAAAAGCCTCTTGATGAAAGTGAAAAAGAAGAGTGAAAAAGTTGGCTTAAAGCTCAACATTCAGAAAACGAAGATCATGGCATCTGGTCCCATCACTTCATGGCAAATAGATGGGGAAACAGTGGAAACAGTGTCAGACTTTATTTGTTTGGGCTCCAAAATCACTGCAGATGGTGATTGCAGCCATGAAATTAAAAGACGCTTAGTCCTTGGAAGAAAAGTTATGACCAACCTATATAGTATATTCGAAAGCAGAGACATTACTTTGCCGACTAAGGTCTGTCTAGTCAAGGCTATGGTTTTTCCTGTGGTCATGTATGGATGTGAGAGTTGGACTGTGAAGAAAGCTGAGCGCCAAAGAATTGATGCTTTTGAAGTGTGGTGTTGGAGAAGACTCTTGAGAGTCCCTTGGACTGCAAGCAGATCCAACCAGTCCATTCTGAAGGAGATCAGCCCTGGGATTTCTTTGGAAGGAATGATGCTAAAGCTGAAACTCCAGTACTTTGGCCACCTCATGCAAAGAGCTGACTCATTGGAAAAGACTCTGATGCTGGGAGGGATTGAGGGCAGGAGGAGAAGGGGACGACCGAGGATGAGATGGCTGGATGGCATCACTGACTCGATGGACGTGAGTCTGAGTGAACTCCGGGAATTGGTGATGGACAGGGAGGCCTGGCGTGCTGCGATTCATGGGGTCACAAAGAGTCAGACACGACTGAGCGACTTAACTGATACTGAACTGAATAATCTATAATGGAAAAAAATCTGAAAAATAATTGACATATACAGATATGTAGATATAACTGAATCACTTCAGTATACACTTGAAATTAGCACAGTATTGTAAATTAACTATACTTCAGTTAAAAAAATGGTTTAAAAAACAAGAAAGAATTGCTGAGTAAAACTCTACAGACTGGTTTCTGAAGCTCACCTCTGATCTACCCTTCATGAGCTCAGGCAATTACTTGGCTTCTCTGAACCTCTCTCTCCTCTGAGGTCAGGCTTCATATCTACTTCACAGGATGGTATGTGGAATAAATTCAAACTTACTGCTCATTTTCAGAGAATGTGCACAGTAACTGAGATATAAACCTGAACTTCAACAATTAGAACTTCGCAACAACAAAAACAGACCACTGAAAGTTCACCCAAGATGAACTGCTGAGTAACTGTACTAAGTGATGCACAATCGTAGGAAAGCAATTAACAGCGTGGGTTGAGTTGAGCCATCACTCACTCCACAAATACCAACTGCCAACCTGTGATATTCAGGCATTCTGACAAGTGCTGGGTTAGGAGAGTAAAGAAGACAGTTGTTACCCTCAGGGTTTGATGAACAAGCGAATTCAAATAAAAAAATCCACACTTTAAAACAAAATGGATAAAAATTTAAATAAAAACATATTTCCAAAGGAAAATGATTTTTTGGATGAATAGTAAAAGGAATGGGGTCTCATTAGACCCAGAAACTACTGAATCTCCTTTTCATGAGCACATCTGGCAAGAACCTTAAGATCCTTCTTTAATGTGGTTTTGAAGAGTTCTTCATGGTGTAACCAATCTCATAAACCCTTAAAAATAGGCAGGAAATTTGTACAAAGGAAGCGGTTCCTTTCCAAATATAGTTTAGAATTACTCTGAATTTCTGAATTACCTGCAAAAAGAGGTATAAATGAAAGCAGAGAAGAAAAAAGAAATGAAAGATTCTAGGAAAGAGTACAAAAGAACATTTAGGAATTAGAGAAAAATTAGGCACTCAATGCTATAATTTGGAAGTTCCTACATACTCAGGAACTCTCTCTGTTGAGTGAGTCATGTATTATAATAAATTAACACCAGTGGTAAAGAATCCGCCTGCAATGAAAGAGCCACAGGAGACAAAGCTGCCATCCCTGGGTCAGCAAGATCCCCTGAAGGAGGGCATGGCAACCCACTCCAGTATTCTTGCCTGAAGAATCTCATGGGCAGAGGAGCCTGGCCAGCTACAGTCCATAAGGTTGCAAAGAGTTGGACACTGCTGAAGCAACTTAGCATGCACGCACACACAACGTTAATAGCAAACATTAAAAATAAGGCACCTACCAATAAAGAAACAACCAGTAATCCAATATGTTGCTTTTTAAAAAGAGGATAGAGAAAAAATTATTCAGAAGAGTGAAAAACATAAAATCATTCTGCTTTGCCAAAATGAGTGCCAGTGAAAGAACTTACCAACTTTTTCTCTGATGCTACTGTTTGCCTCCACTGTCAAAGATGCTTCATGCCTCCCAGGATAGAGCTGAAAGTCTGGGAAAAAGTAGCTGGGGTCCTCCAGAATCTGGACGGGACTGCTGGGGCTGTAACAGGCTGGAGGGGGACCTGGGGGCAGAGAGTAAAGTACACCTTAGTGTCAACGAAGTCCTCCTCGCCATGTGACTCACACCAGCCGTTCTCCCCACGCCTTTCCACTGGCAGGGGCAGCTCTGTCTTTTTGACTCATAAAATTCCGAAGTAACTATTCAGAATCATCACAAGTCTGGCACCCACCACAATGACCCGTGAGGTCATAATCATAATTTTCAAGACACACTGAGCAAAGGCAGGGGCCCTTTCACACAACTCATTACCAAGGCCAGCGGTAGCAGCACCCACAAACATTAAGCCCCCTGTGGAGCTGGACAAGCCACCAGGTTCGGAGTAGTCAAAGGGAAGGGGGCGGGGAGGCCAGACAGGGAAAACTAAAACAGAAAGAGCAGCTGTCTCTTGGAGCATCTTGAAGATGCAGAGGAGTGGTCATTTTGCCAGACCATGTGTTAGCAAGGGCTGGTTGCAGCCCAGCACAGCGTGGCCCCACTCCGGGGGTTCTGGAGCCTTGTGCAGCAGTGTGAGCCTGGGTCATGGGTTCTGGCCCTCTGCCCAGCACTGGCCTTTCGGATCCCACGTGTCTGTTTCACACACAAAGCTGAAAAGGCTTCCTGTTTCAATTAAACGTGACACTGGGTTCAATCCTGCTCTCACTGAACATGAGGTACCATGACATGACGCTGATACACCACAAACAACACTGAGGGAGCACTCAGTGTGATGAGTGGGAGCACTCAGTGTGAGGGGAGAGTCCAGGCTCCGCCCTCTCTGCACTGACTTCTCCCCGTGGGCAACAAGTTGAAGGCTCTTTTTGGCAAAGGTAATTTAGTTTACTCTGGGGAAAGAGTCATGCTTTTTTAAAAAATTAAAATCCCTGCCTCCAAGATCATTCCATTAGTAAAAAATACAGTTTTTCAGCCATCACATCAAATGGGTCATTCGTAATTTCTTGCTAGGAAGGTTATCTATCCATTTCCCATAAGACCAAAGCACCTAATTATTCCGAGAGGCCACAAGACGGAAATTTACTCATCCTCTTCCTGAGTTTCTCTCCCTCAACCCATGAAATGACATTTGGACATGTGCTCACATGTAGCAAAAGGCTTTCCTGGTGGCTCAGTTGGTAAAGAGTCTGCCCACTATGCGGGAGACCTGGGTTCGATCCCTGGGTTCAGAAGATGCCCAGGAGAAGGGAAAGGCTACCCACTCCAGTATCCTTGCCTAGAGAATTCCATGGACAGAGTGGGATACAGTTTATGGGGTCACAGACCAAGTGATTAGCTATCTTTCTTTTCACATGAAGCATAAGCATGTCTAGACTACAGAAAAAAAGAGAAAAAAAAAGATTTTGACAACTAGAATATTTATCTCACAATGTTAAAATAAATAATGCAGTTGTGAGTTAGAGCTTAAGGTTGAATATAATCCGAGTATGAATGACATACTATATAAAGATCAGCCTAAAATGACAGTTCCAGCGCCTCTGACAGCATCTGTCAGCACTCTTTCTGGCCAATCCGCAGGGACTACCATGGAAAGACACTCAGCCCCTTCTGGGCCTCACCCTCTCCATCTATAAGTCTCAAAGTCGAGAGTTAAAATTAGAAATCGTCAATGGCCTGAATCCAAAGGCAAATCTAGGCTGGCTTCTAATTCAGACAGGTGGAAAATGTTGATGGAAAGTTGGAGAGCCGCATGGAGCAAGCGTGGCCGCCCGAGAGGATCCCCTGGGGAGATCTCCAATGCCAGCACCCCGGCCTCACCCAGACCTGGCAGTCAGCGTCCCAGGATAGGACCCGGGCATCTGCATTTCATAGAGCTCTTCGTATGATTCCGATATGCAGCCGCAGTTGAGAAACCCTAAGCCAGAAGGAGAACAGTGTACACAGACAAAGAAACAGGCAAACACAAACACACCTGCTGCACCCGCAGCCCCTCCCCCACCAAATGAGCGTCAGGGGCAGCTGAGGACCCACACACTTCGGCAAGGAGAAGAGAGTGCGACAGATACGTACCACTGTGTATAAGATAGATAAACAACAACATATTATATACAAAATAGATAAACCGTAGATAAACTATACAGCACAAGGAGCTGTGTCCAATACCTTGTAATAAGCTAAATGGAAAAGAATCTGGAAAAAAATTATATATATATATATATATATATATACACACACGCATACAACTGTATCACTTTACTGTACACCTGAAAGAAACACAACATTGTAAATCAATTACACTCCAATTCAACTTTTTTTTTTTTAAGTGTGGTATTCTCTTACAGTAGATCTGGGTCAGGAATGGCATATGCCGGCAGATTACAACTTCAGGCCCTACTATCAAATTGTATTATCAGATTGACCTCAAATTATAAGTGATAACACAGAGCAAACTGCCAATAAAAATTGAGGCATACCTAAGAATATACATGTATATTGTAGGGGTGTATAAAGGAGTGTGTAGGGGATGTGTGTATGTATGGATACATGCTTTCAACATGGATGCCAGCTGTCATGCGCTCCAGGAATCCCACTCTGGGCATACATCCAGACAAAACTGTGAATTCAAAAAGACTGATGCACTGCTGTATTCACAGCAGCACTATTCACAACAGCCAAGACCTGAAAACACCCTAAATGTCCATCATCAACAGATGACTGGATAAAGAAGACATGGTACATGTAGACAATGGAATATTACTCAGCCATCAAAAGAACAAAGCAATGCCATTTGTAGCCACATGGATGCAGCTAGAGATTATCATATTAAGTGAGGTAAGTCAGACAAAGACAAACACCATATGATATCAATTAAGTGCAGAATCTAAAATAAGACCCAAATGAACCTATCTATGGAACAGAAACAATGTCACAGACAAAGAGAGCAGACTTGTGGCTGCAAGGGGGAGGGGGCTGGAGGAGGGGTGGGGTGGGAGGTTGAGATTAGCAGAGGCAAACTATGACATCCAGAATGGATAAACAAGGTCCTACTGCACAGCACAGGGAACTACATTCAGTAGTGAATTATCATGGAGAAAGGAGATTAAAAAAAGAATGCGTGTGTGTGTGTGTATATGTACATATATACCTGAATCACTTTGCTGTATAGCAGAAATTAAAACATTGTAAATCAACTAGACGTCAGTTAAAATTTTTTTTCAAAAATAAATTAATTGGGGAAAAAAAAAAAAAAAGAAGCCCACACTAAGTCACTCCTATCACCACCAGACTGGTATAAATCACTTTTCCACATCTTATCCAACGGTCTGCCAAGTGACAGCGAGCTCCCGGGCTCCAGGCCACAGAGCGCTGTGCAGAGGGCAGTGCTGGATGCTGGGCGTGAGCACTGAGGACATCAAAGACGTGCCCCTGTCACCATTTCTTCCACAGGCTTCAGTATTAGGAAACAGAATGCAGTTCACACTCGTGCATGAACACACACACCTATGGAGACTGAAGGATAGGATGCCCAGTTTCTCACCGACAGTCATTTAAGACGCGGCAGCCCCTACACTGAGTCCTGTTCCCACTCTGCCCCCTTAGAGGGCGAGAGAGACTGCTGGCCAAGAAGATGATCAGGATAGACCCTGCGGACAGACAGGCCCAGGGTTCATCACTCCACTGAGCGCAGAGATCCCTCCCCTGGAGCTGGCGGGTAGGAGGTGCGGGGGGGCGGGTACTGCCACACCCGAAAGGAATCACTTTATTTCCCTTCCCTCACTGGGAAGACAAGGGCAAACAACAGTAACACGGATCACAGGCTCTGAAAGAGCTTCCTGGGCTATGCGGCAAAAAACAGACACACCAACCCCAGGCCCACGAGCACGTAATCTTTCCCTTCCTGTTCAGTTCAGGATCTTCATTAGCAATACTGGTCGTATAATTTGCATCTGTTTTCCTATGTAAAAACACACTGTCCATAATCTAACCAGTAGGGTCAAGGGTCTCTGAAATCAGAAAACTGGATGTCAGCATCCGTCATGGGCAGAAACAGCAGTTTTCCTTGTTAGCACTTCTCCAGCCCTGGGAGCCGGAACTGCAAGAAACCACAGGAGATGCCTGGACGCCACCCCTTCCCGGAGAGTGCTGCAGGGCCTGGCTGCGGCCCAGGGCATAAGGAACACGGCAGTGTTTAGGGGCGTCCATGAAAGCTGGACCATAAAGGTTGAGTGTGGAAGAACAGATGCTTTCGAAGTCTCTTGAGAGTCCCTTGGATTGCAGAGATCAAATCAGTCAATGCCAAAGGAAATCAACCTGAATATTCATTGGAAGGACTGATGCTGAAGCTGAGCTCCAATACTTTGGGCACCTGATGCAAAGAGCCCACTCATGGAAAAGACCCTGATGCTGGGAAAGATTGAGGGCAGGAGGCAAAGGGGACGACAGAGGATGAGATGTTTAGACAGCATCACTGACTCAATGGACATGAATTTGCACAAACTCCGGGAGATGGTGGAGGACAGGGAAGCCTAGCATGCTACAGTCCTTGGGGTCACAAAGAGTTGGACACGACTGAGCAGCTGAACAACAACAGTGGCTGAGCAAGGATTCTGCTTCTGTGTAATCTTTACAAGGAGCTGCCTCTAGGGTTTCCAACAGTCAATCTCCACATAAGGTTCTCTTGACTCAGTAACCTGCAGTTACCTGCTTTCAAGCCAGACCTTCATCTAAGGACCACCAAGGACACAGCTTTGGTCTGCATGGGAAAAGTGGCAGGAGCAACAGAAAACATGCTCAGGGTCTCCCTCTGGGCAGGGGCCCCCACCTGAAGGAAAACCAGACATCTGTTTGTGTTGCAGTCCACAGAGGGTGAAATTCTGCAAGTCCAGTTTGAGGGTTCAACCTTTCTGCCTTGATCGATGATGACCCATTTCACCCAGAATAGTTTCCTTCTCTTTGCAAAAACTGTATGTCATTTGTCAACAAGAAGAACCCTTTGCTCCTCTATGAGCATGACTGCTTCTGGCTAGCTTCTAAAGCACTGAAAACTTCCTTCCCATTATAGTTCTACTCTCTTACTTTCTTTGTAAATGTCCAGAGGCCTTTAGGCAACGCGACACTGAAAGAGAACGAGAATTTTTTCTGCCTCACTCCATAGTAGTGATGACAAAGGCCTCCTTGTTGAGGGGAAATGAATCAAGGGAAAAATGAAGTGAGTTTCCTGGTGGAAGCGAGAGGCACAAGAACCCTGGTCACCTGCTCACCAGCTTCGCCTTCACCGTTAACTAGTTTGTTCCCTAAGACTAGATCCAGAATCCACAAACAGACCAACGTAACAGGCTCGGGAGCCTCCTTCAGGTGTAGACAGCAGAGGACACACAGCTGGGAATCACCCGTCCTTAATTAAACTGCACTGCCAGCTTGTCAATCCCCCTATACATAACCATTTCGGCTATAGCTTCAAGTTCAAACTCTGCTTGGTTTTCAAGGCCACTACACTCAGACCCTTCCTTTAGCTGTCACCAGTCTTGCTGGTCCCCTCAGTACTCCAGCATCCCATGAACATGCCACCTTCACTCTCCAAGGCCCAGTTTCACACTCCCTTCCTGAGGTCTTCTAAAGTTCACCCCAAGACATCTACCTCTTCAGGTAACTCCCTCTAGAACACCTCCCCCTACAATGGCCTGCCTGCTCCCAACAGCCACGGCAATTATGGTCGAAAGCACACAACTGAGCACTTAAACTGTCCAGCAGTTTGCAGTAGTCATTTAACACAGGCTGATGCATCCAGCAATTCCACTCCTGGGCACATATCCAAGCAAAGCTGTAATTCAAAAAGAGACATGCACCCCAATGTTCATTACAGCATTATTTACAATTGCCAAGAGATGGAAATAGCCTAAATATCCATCCACAGATGAATGGCTAAAGAAGACGTGATTATATATGTATATACGGGGCTTTCCCGGTGGCTCAGCAGTAAAGAATCTACCTGCAATACAGGAGATGTGAGTCTGATCCCTGGGTTGGGAAGATCCCCTGGAGGAGGGTACGGCAACCCACTCCAGTATTCTTGCCTGAAGAATCTGGCAGGCTACAGTCCATAGGGATGCAAAGAGTCGGACACAACTGAAGTAACTAACCATGCAAGCATATATGTGTATGTGTGTGTGTGTAAATAATGGAGATTTACTAAGTCATTAAAAAGAATGAAATACTGCCATTTGCCGCAACATGGATGGACCTAAAGATTATCAGACTAAGCAAGTAAGTCAGAAAGACAAACACCAAATGATACCAGTTACACGTGGAATCTGCATATGACACAAATGAACAAAAACAGACTCACAGATACACAGAACAGACTTGTGGTTACCAAGGGTGGGGGAGAGATGGGGGAAGGACTGGGAGTTTGGGATTAACAGATGCAAACTATATATATAGGATGGATAAACAAGATCCTACTGTATAACCCAGAGAACTACATTTAACAGCCTATGATAAAACCATAATGAAGAATATACATATGTAGAATTGAGTCACTTTGTCATAACTGCAGAAATTAAACACAGTACCGCAAATCAGATATACTTCAATAAAATTTTAAAAATACATATAGGCTGGGGCCAGTGTCCTGGAAAGCCTGGAGCTGGGCACTATCCGAGTCCTTGCTCCTTTCTGTATACGGCCTGTGTTCTCTTACTCCCTACTTGCTGACTGATGGAGAGACTTGGCATATCCTCTGGGATGCAGTCACTGCCAAGTTTAAAGAGGTCCTTCCAAAGTGGGTCTCTGAGAGTTCCCGATGACTCCCAGGCCCTCTCAGTCCCCTAAGAGGAGGAAGCACTCACTATCCCCACTGTAGCTGGCAGTGACGCTCTGGGGTCTGCAGGCCAGGTTCCTCAAAGCCTTCACTCACTGCAAAAAAAAAAGAAAAAAAAGACCCAAAAACCTCCCAGGTGTCACTGCACCCAAGTGCAAGACTTTCCGCTAGGCCCACGTAAGCCAAAACCACCTAATGCCTTCAAAAACAACTTTATCGACGAGATGAGAATAACCTCCTCTAACTTTGTAACAGAGATTTTAACCACAGGCAACAGAACAATTCTGCGGCCTCCACCTTCCTTTTCAAAGAGCTGAGGAATTTACTGAGTATGCCAGCGTCCTCAAAGTCAAATGTAAGCAATCAAGCCTTCCGATCCTGGCAGGACTGGAGGTTTCCCTGGGGAGCCGAATACTCCACTCCAGGAGACAGATGCCCTAGAAACGTCGTCTTAGGAGGAATCTGGAGACCCCACGGCCAGTATCAGAAAAATAAGGGCTGGTCTGTTCACAGGCCCTCATGTGAAGCCAAGCTCCCTCCCTGGGGTAGCCAAGTCACACTTTTGAACTTGAGGCCTGGGGGAAGACAGGTCCCAGCAACCCAGGCTATGAATACCTGCATGCATTGTAAAAGGAAACAGGAATCTCCAACACAAAACTGAAGGCACATACCTGAAGAGGCCTTCTCACTTACTTTTCCCCAAGGAACCAGTATGTGAAACCTAAGGTAGGGTTGGGAAGAGGGTGGGAGCGGGGAAGGTTTCCAAACTTCCCAGTCCCTACAGGGTATGGTCATCCTGGGCACTGAACTTGAATTTGAATCCTTGGACCATCATAAAGTACACGTACAGTAAATATACTTATTTAATTTAGACTCTCTCAAGGTGGAATTTGTGATGAATAACTTTCTCTAAAGTTGTGTAAAGTATAACTCTGTAATGCTTATTTAAAAATATCTCTTGAGATATTATCAGTGTGAACCAAAATGCGAATGTATGCTTAACCTTTAAAGTAACAGCTGAGTTCAACAAGGCACTGTGCTGGGAGCTATAAATAACAAAGAAATGAGTAAGACTGTCCTTGGCCTTAGGATGTTATGATTTGGTTCTGGAGACAAGGTGCACACAGCGATCCAAATTTCACTGCAGAGCAAGTGCCCTATTACAGGGACACAAAGTTTTGGAAACTCAGGAGTAATTCCTTCCTACCTGTTGATTGATGGAGGTGATTTGGGAGCTGAAATGACACGGAGAAAGAGACTCCTAAGCTGAAGTGGAAAAAAGGAGGAGGCTGTTAATCCAATTCAGGGTGAGGAGAGGGTGCTAGTGAGGAAAGATGAGCCCAGTGAGGTAAAGGTGAGGCATAGGGACTGACTCCCCGAGATGCCTGGGCACTTTAAGCGATAGGGAGTCCACTGGCGCTTAAGTACGGGTAGGGAGCACGAAGAAGCTGCATCTACAGATCCAGAATCCAGTATTTAAGGGAGATTTTCAAAATCCAATAAAGTTATCATAGGATCCAGCAATCCCACCCCTTGGCTTATACCTAGAAAATTCAAAAAGATACCTGTACCCCAACGTTCACAGCAGCACGACTTACACCAGTCAAGACACGGAGGCAACCTAACGTCCATCAGCAGAGGAATGGATAGAGAATATGTGGTGCAAAATGGAGTATTACTCACCCATAAAAAAGAAGAGAATAATGCCACTTGCAGCAGCATGGACGGACCTAGAGATTATCATACTAAACGAAGTCAGAAAGAGAAAGGCAAATACCAAATGGCATCACTTCCATGCAGAATCTAAAACATGATACAAATGAACAGAAAGACTCACAGACATAAAAAACAAACTTATGGTTACCAAAGGGGAAACAGGATGGGAGGAGGAATGAATTGTTTGGGATTAGCAGATACACACTACTAAATATGAAACAGATAAACAAGATCCTACTGTACAGGGAACTATATTCAATATCGTTTAATAAGCCATAATCGAGGGACTTCCCTAGTGGTCCAGCAGTTAACACTCCATGATCCCAATGCAAGGGGCCAGGGTTCAATCCCTGGTCAGGGAACTAGATCCCACATGCCCCAACTAAGAGTTTGCATGCCACAGTGAAGATCCCACATGTGCAAATAAGGCACAGCCAATTAAATAAGTATTAAAAATAAACCATGATTGAAAATAATATGACAATATATATATGTGTGTGTATCTATAACTGAATCACTTTGCTGTACACCAGAAACTAACACAACATTGTAAATAAACTGTACTTCAATAAAAATAAATAAATAAAAGCCCTAGTGCATTATAAACACTATAGAAATGGAAAACAGTTTAGAATTACGTGGTTCAACTTTCAACTATTACCTATCATATTCCTGGTAGGCTGCTGCTGCTGCTGCTGCTGCTAAGTCGCTTCAGTCGTGTCCGACTCTGTGCAATCACCTCTAATTAAATACTAAATTAAATAGTGTTGGAGAACTCTGAATTCACTGTGTAAGCCTTGGGGCTGAGTCCATCTCCTGTTACAGAAGCCAAAAGGTCCCCTCTCTGTTCTAGCAGTTAGAAGGACCTAGGCCTAGCCAACTGATATTCCAACCAAAGACTCTGAATCTCGAGGAAATGACACAAAAACAAAGGGTGTTGCTAATGTGTCTATGGTAACAGAACCCCCAAGAGTTTAAGAGCAGCAGTGGTGTCTATGGTGACCGCCATCATCACAAGACAAGTAGTCTAGCCCTGCCTGGCTTCCCAGTATATCTTCACCTAAAGATATACTGCTCATTTTCTGAGCCTTTCCATTAATATGTGAGCTGCCCAAGGTACTTCCAATAAATTCTTTTATTGCTTAAGTTGGCCACCTGATGCAAAGTGCTGACATTAGAAAAGACCCTGATGCTGGGAATGATTGAAGGCAGGAGGAGAAGGGGACAACAGAGGACGAGATGGTTGGATGGCATCACTGACTCAATAGACATGAGTTTGACCAAGCTCTGGGAGATGGTGAAGAACAGGGAAGCCTGGCATGCTGCAGTCCATGGGATTGTGAAGAGTCAGACACGACTGAGCGATGACAACAAACTGCTTAAGTTAGCCAAACTTACTTTGTGCAACTTCCATCAAGAACTTCTGATAGACATATATCATATGATACCACTCATAGGTGGCATCTAAAAAAATTATACAAATGAACGTATTTACAAAACACAAAAAGACTCACAGACAATAGAAAACAAACTTAACACTTATCTGAGGGGAAGGAGAAAAGGGATAAATTAAGAGTTTGGGATTAAAATATACACACTACTATATATAAAATAGATAAACAACAAAGACCTACTGTATAGCACATGGAACTATATCAGTACCTTGTAATAATCTATAATGGAAGAGAACATAAAGAAATAATACATTTATACATGTATAACTGAATCACTTTGCTATACACCTGAAACTAACACATCGCAAATTAACTAAATTTCAGTAAATTTTTAAAAGAGAACCTCTGATACCTAACTTATTTAAAAAATTAATTGTTCTGACACCTATTCTAGGAAAATAACACTGTTAATATCTAAAGTACTACATGACTTAGCACAATCTCGTGTCTATTAACCCAAATATCCTTTGCACAAAACCTAGAGTAAATACTTGCAGTTCCTCCAGAGTTTTCTCCATCTGGAGGGCCTTTCTTCCTGTATAAGCTGAGTCAAGGAAACTCTAACTTCAGCACACACTAAACACTACAATATACACCCTGACTATCCGAATGTCTCTGGAAGTCCTCCTCTAGTGCCACTTCCTCCAGGAAATCATCTACTCCTCCTCTCCCAATTTTTTACATGCCACTCACTTGCGTTCCCATCACAGTTCATGCACGCTTATGCCACAACATATTAAATTCCCTGTGCATTTAATTTTTTTAGTCCATCCCCCTAATAACTTATAATTGATTAACAGCAGGGGCCATGTCTTATTCATCTCTGTATCTCCAGTTTCTAGCAGGAATAAGACCAAAGTAAGTGCTCAATACATATTTATTGGATCAATGACTCATCTGCACACATTCACAATAAGTGAACGTAGCAGTCTCTAGCATATAATGGATACTCAATGAAAAAGAAAAAAAAAAGGAAAAATGTTAGTCACTCAGTCGGGTACAACTCTACAACCCTGTGAACTATATAGCCCGCCAGGCTCTTCAGTCCATGGAATCCTCCAGGTAAGAATACTGGAGTGGGCAGCCATTCCCTTCTCCAGAGGATCTTCTTGACCCAGGGATCGAACCCGAGCGTCTTGCATTGCAGGCTGATTCTTTACCATCTGAACTACCAGGGATATTCAATAAACATATATTAATGGAATTAAGGTACATGTAAAAATAACCAATTACAAACATATTCTCAATTCTACAGAGCTTAACTCAAAGGTGAGTTGTCCCTTTCAAACTGCTCAGGAACCAAGGCTTGGTAAAAGCTACTGGGGCAAAAAAAAAAAAAAAGATAGCCATCTAGTGCTAAAACAGGTTAATTACAGGCACATGTGCGTGCACGCTTAGGCGCTCAGTCATGTCCAACTCTGCGACCCCATGGACTGCAGCCCCACCAGGCTCCTCTGTCCATGGGGATTCTCCAAGCAAGAATACTGGAGTGGATTGCCATTTTCTTCTCCAGTGCATCTTCCCGAAACAAAAAATCAAACCTGCATCTCCAGCATCTCCCACATTGGCAGGCAGATTCTTTTACCACTGCGCCACCCTGGGAGCCCTGGGATTGTGTTCTCAATGCAGCCCTTGATTTCTGCTTCCTTCCCACAGGTCTGAGAGCTGGTGCAAAGTCAGGATACCTCTGAGGGTATCCAACCATGCCCCATTAAAACACACAAACAAAAAAGGAATCATCCCAGTTCTACCACCTGGATTCACAATGAGAGAGTCCATGATAAAAGAACTTTACCTACCAAGAGGAAATCATTTTTTAAATGAGGTTTTTTCTTTTTGTCTAAGCTGGATCTTCACTGCTGCATATGGAATCTCTAGCTGTGGCTGGCAGAGGGCTACTCTGCAGTAGACGTGCTTGGCTTCTCATTGCAGTGGCTTCTCTTGTCTCTGAGTGCAGGCTCTAGGGTGCAAGGGCATCAGTAGTTGCAGCTCTCAGGCTCTAGAGCTTGGCCTTCAGTAGCTGTGGTCCACGGGCTTAGTTGCCTCTTGACATGTGGCATCTTCCCTGACCAGGGATCGAACCTGTGTCCCTTGCATTGGCAGGTAGATTCTTAACCAGTGGACCACAAGGGAAGTCCTAAATTTGAATTTTAATATCAAATCCAAAGACTATGTAAATATCTTGACTCAAATGCACATAATATTATAATTGATATTTCACATTGATGTATTTGCTGTTTAACTTACTTAAAACTAGAAGTACCTAGACTTCAGAGATTATTTTCCTCAAGTGTTTTTTTAAAACCATTTTATTAAGGTGTTATAAACACGTAAAAAGCTATGCATGTTTACTGTATGCAACTCAATGAGTTTGGGGATAATATACCATGAAATCATCACCACCATCAAGGTCACGGACATATCCATGACCTCCCAAAGTTTTCTCTCACCATCTCTGTTGTTTGGTGCGAGAGTGATGTGTGCATGTGTGTGTGGTAAGATCTACATTAGACTCATCCTCTTAGCAGCTTTTCACATCACAATACAGTACTGTCAGCTCTAGGCACTACGCTGTATGACAGATCTGTCTCTAGAACTTATTTACTCGGATCAGTTTCAATAAATAAGTCCTATATAAATTGAATGACTGAAATTTAAATCATCTTTAAACATACGTATTTGCTTATTTCAGGACCACAAAGGGATTCTTTCAGGTACCCTGGCTCACATTTTGTTCCCGCTGAGGAAGAAAAATTATCACCAGCACGTAAGCTTCAAACGTGTTTCTATCACTGTATGCAGACAGTAAGTACTTAATGCTTGGGGAGCAAAGGAAAACAACAGGATGAAGAGCCTTACAACAAACCCCAAGACAGAAAATAAATGCACAGTTGTGCTCCTCATGGCTCCCTCTCACCCACACTGTGGCGAGAAGAGCAGCCCAGTCACGCCTGTTCCTTCAGCTTTCCAGATCTTACGGACGCAGGTTGCTGCGGCTGAGTGACACCCAGAGGCCTGCCAGGCAGCAGCGTCTTGTGGGGACTGGGACTCTCAAGAGGCAAAGTACCTTTCTTCTCATCACACTCACCACCAACTTCACAAATCAACATCGGCTCATGAATGAACTACACAATTTAAGCAGCCAATATCCCCCCAAGAAATTAAACATCTCTTTGGCAATAAGAATATAACCATTCAAGCAGGAGCTACCATTTATTGAGGGCCTATTAAGTGCAAAAGACTCTTGAGTGTTCCTAAACTGCAAGATCAAACCAGTCAATCCTAAAGGAAATCAACCCTGAATATTCATTAGGACTGATGCTGAAGCTCCAATACTTTGGCCACCTGATGCAAAGAGCCCACTCACTAGAAAAGACCCTCATCCTGGAAAAGATTGAAGGCAGGAGGAGAAGGGGATGAAAGAGGATGAGATGGTTAGATGGCATCACTGACTCAATGGACATGAGTTTGAGCAAGCTCTGGGAGACGGTGAAGGACAGGGAAGCCTGGCGTGCTGCAGTCCACAGGGTCGCAGAGTCAGACATGACTGAGTGACTGAACAACATTAAGTGCAAGGGTGATATAAAAATTACTGTATTTAATTATCACAACACTATTCCCATTTTGTAGACAAGGATACCAGGCTCATAGTGGTTAAGTCATGCCCAGAGTCACAAAACCAGCCAGCAGAAGAGTCCCTCAGCCCCTCCAACAACAAAGTTCTTCTTACTAAGCACTCCTGCCTTCCAAAGATCAGTCAGTCATGCACACAATTTATCGAATTATAGTTGAGGTACTATATTATATGTTACAAGTGTTCAATACAGTAATACACAATTTTATAGGTTATACTCCATTTTTAGTTATAATAAGATATTGGCTATGTAAGCTAAGTATATCCCTGGAGCTTATTTTAATCATAATAATTTGTATCTCTTAATCCTCTCCCCTATATTGACCTTCCCCCTGCTTCCCTCTCTTCCCACTGGTAACCACTGGTCAGGTTTCTCTGGATCTGTGAGTCTGCTCATTTTTGTTATATTCACTAGTTTGGGGTATTTTTTAGATTTCACATATAAGTGATATCATATAGCATTTGCCTTTCTCTGTATGTCTTGCCCTCCAAGTCCATCCATGTTAGTGCAAATGACAAAATATCACTTCTTTTTATGGTTGAGTAGAGAAGGCAATGGTGACCCACTCCAGTACTCTTGCCTGGAAAATCCCATGGGTGGAGGAGCCTGGTAGGCTGCAGTCCATGGGGTCGCACAGAGTCGGACATGACTGAAGCAACTTAGCAGCAGCAGCAGCAGCAGTATTCCACTGTGTATATATATCACATCTTCCTTACCCATTCCTCTGTTGTCAGACACTTAGGTTGCTTCCATATCGTGGCAACTGTAAAAAATACTGCTATGAACACTGGGATGCATAGATCTTTTTGAATTAGTATTCTTGGGGTTTTTTTGGATATATACCCAGGACTGGGATTGTAATGTATACTTAATTCTTTTTTTTTAACTGAAGTTTAGTTAATTTACAATGATTCAGGTATACAGCAAAGTGTACACTTGATTCTAAGTCCTCTTTTCCTGCCTAATTTCTTACATCAATATTAGAGGAGTTTTAATGAAGTGTCCTTGCTTGTGAACAATGGGAAAAGGCTCAGAGAAAGCTTCCTTCTCTCCCTATATGCCTGCATAAATGCCAATATATACAAGCAGGTTTGTGTTATTACTTATAAAAGCTTAGGAGAGAAAGCTGCTGCCAACCACTGCAACACCAAGGCAGAAGATGAAGCCGCCCCTCCCACCTCTCTCATTTAGCCATCTATTATTTTCACGATAGTGTCTCCACTTTAACAATGAATTCCAGACCTGTGGTGCGTCAAAGTACTCAGGGAGATTTTTAAAATGTCACCTCCAAGTCCCCATGTCAGACCTGTAACATCAAGATCACCTCAAGTATGGACCAGAAATGAATTTTGGAGAGCCACACTTCACAATTGATTTGAATGCAGATCAGGGTTGGGAAGTTTGGACTTCCCTGTCATATAAGATCTTGTACAACACACGAACTAAAAAGTTGTGGTAAACTGAAATTTTGTAAATCAATCATGTTTTAAGCCAAAACGTGTTAGATTTATGAACCAAAATGATGATGAACAATTAAAAGTGATAACTTTTCCTAAAATTAGTGAACCAACTAATCTGCATGTACTCCTTTAAAGTGAAGAATTCTTTGCATAAATCTGTTACTTTTTAATAAATTTATATTTGAAGTTGATAGTTTTGGTACCCCGTTATTTCATAACTGCTAACCTGAATGACTGGTTAGCATAATGGAATATGGCTATTTCAGTTACATCTAAAATATTGTTATAAAGATACAATAACAAAGCAATCATACAAAAAATACATCTAATTCAATATGATGGAAAAAAGCCTGGGAAACTGCCTATCATATTATACAATAAATATGTCTACCTCTGAAACTCAGCAATCACATGGCCAACTATTTGTCACCAAGCCAAACATGACAAGCAGCTATCTAATTACAGGGAAGGAAGGCAGAGAAAGTAACATTATTGAGCACGATATGGTACAAACATTACCTCAGATAATTCTCACATCCCTGAGAATTAGGTTTCATTATCTCCTTTTTACCTAAACAAAAACAGGAATGACACTCTGAGTCACAAAGCTCAGAGCCTTAAGGTTAAGATGCAAACTCAACTTGGACTGTTCCAAAGCACACCACAGAATTTACATGATATTTTAAAACACGTAGGTATCTGTGATAGTATCTGGGTTTCTTACAACTGCTATGAGTTAAAAAAGCTCACGGGTCTGTGAGTTGGATTGGCAGCACCGTGCGGAATCACTAATTCACTCATCTCCTTATGTATGGGCTTCCCTGTTGGCGCAGTGGTACATAACCCGCCTGCCAATGCAGGAGAGGCAGCTTCAGCCCTGGGTCGGGAAGACCCCCTGGAGAAGGAAACGGCTATCTGCTCCAGTATTCTTGCCTGGAAAATTCTAGGGACAGAGGAGCCTGGCGGGCTGCAGTCCCTGGGATCACAAAGAGTCAGACACAACTTGGCAACTAAACAACTCATCTATACATTCCACAAAGATCTATGACGTTGAGTGTCTGTCAGAGTAAAAGAGTGCCCAGTACGAGGGTTGTGACAAATATGACACGCTTGTGAGAGAGACAGCTGTACAAAGTGGAGGGCTGCTCACCGGTACAGAAACGTAACAACGCAAGCAGCTGGATGGCGGCGTGGAGCAGCGAGCAGGGATAGAGTCCCACATCCCTCTCAGGGCACACACACTGGATCTACTGGGCCACGCTGACCTCCTTCCTCTCTTTCACCTGCATGTTTGGGATCACGGACAACACCTTTCAAAGAATCTGTCAAGAGCTACCGAGCTAGGTCAAGAAGAATGCACACATACTGAATTCATGAAGTTCACACACAATAACGCCAGTAGAAAAAACGCAATTTATTTATTTTTTTAAGGTCTATGACATTGCTTTTATTTCTGCTGTTCAATTTCCCTTAATTCACATCTGATGACTTATTAAACTTCTAATTTTGTATTGGAGCATAGGTGGTTAACAATGTTGTGATAATTTCAGGTGGACAACAAAGGGACTCAGCCATACACATACACATATCCATTCTCCCCCAAACTCCCCTCCCATCCAGGCTGCCATATAATATTGAGCAGAGTTCCCTGTGCTACATAGTAGACCCTTGTTGGTTATCCATTTTAGATATAGCAAGTGTACATGTTGGTCCCAAACTCCCTAATTATCCCTTCCCCCCACCCTTACCCTCTGGTAACCATAAGTTCACTCTCTAGGTCTGTGAGTCTATTTATGTTTTGTAATAAGAACCCCCAATTTATACTAGAACAGAGGGAAACATGCTGCAAAATACAATTTCCTGGAGGCAAATGAACTACATGTCTTGGAAAGAGGGAAATGGAAGTAACCAAACACTACTGACAATTTCCTACGTGAAGGGCATTGAATAACTCACATGAACTCGTTTAGTCCTCCTAATCGCTTTATGAGGCTTATCTTCATTTGTCAAATAAGGAAACTAAGGCACAGAGAATAACTTGCTAAAAACTTACATAACTAGTAAACGGCAAAAAAGCCCAGCTGGTCTGGCTCCAGAATCTATAGTCTTTGCCACTCAAAAAGGAAAAAAGTGCTCTCCTTTACATTTTTTAAAATTATTGAGGACCCATAAGTTTTTGTTTCTGGAGGTCAAATCTATCCATACTTACTGCATTAGAAACTAAAACTGAAAAACATTAAAATTTATGTTAATAAAATATATGTCAACCATTTAAAACCAATAAACCCAGTATAAGTTACACATTAGGAACACTCAATTCTAAAACAAAATGCAGTAAGTGGAATGGTATTGTTTTATAATTTTGCCGATTTCTTTAATGTTTGGCTAAACAGAAGACAGCTGTACTCTAATATTCGCTTCTGCTGTCAATCTACCGCTACACAATTTTTAGGTGAAGTAGATGAAGAAAATCTGGCCTCATTCAAACACACAGTTGGAAAAAGCATTTTAATACCCTTCTCATATATTTGTGACTATTCTTTGAAACTCTATCAAAACACAGCAAGTGATAATTCTTTAAAGGTAGTTGCAATGTGCATTTTAAAACCGTATCATAGACATTTCTCCAAAGAAAAAACAGAGATGGCCAAAAGGCACATGAAAAGATGCTCAACATCACGAATTATTAGAGAAAAGGAAATCAAAATGACAATGAGGTATCACCTCACACCAATCAGAATGGCCATCATCAAAAAGTCTACAAATAATAAACGTTAGAGGTGTGCAGAAAAGGAAACCCTCCTATACTGTTGGTGGGAAAGTAAACTGGTGAAGCCACTATGGAGGCCAGTTTGGAGGTTCCTCAAAAAACTAAAAATAGAGCTATCATATGATCCAGCAATCCCATTACTGGGCATATATCCAGAGAAAACCATAATTCAAAAGATACACGTACTCGAATGTTTACTGTAGAACTATTACAATAGCCAAGACATGCAAGCAACCTAAATGTTCATCAACAGATGAATGGATAAAGAAGATGTGCATATATATATATATATATATATACACACACACATACACACACAATGAAATGTTGTGTGTGTCAGTTGCTCAGTCGTGTCTGACTCTGCAACCCTATGAACTGTAGCCTGCCAGGCTCCTCTGTCCATAGAATTCTCCAGGCAAGAATACTGGAGTGGGTTGCCATTTCCTTCTCCAGGGACAATGCAATGTTACTCAGCCATAAAAAAAGAATGAAATAATGTTAACTGCAGCAACATCATGGACCTAGAGACTGTCATACCAAGGTAAAGTAAGTCAGACAAAGATAAATATCATACACTTATATGTGGAATCTTAAAAAATGATACAAATGAACTTACAAAAGATTGAAACAGACTCACAGACTTAGAAAACAAACTTATGGTTACCAAAGGGGAAAAGTGGAAGGGAGGGATAAATTAGGAATCTGGGGATAATATATACACACTGCTGCTGCTGCTGCTAAGTCTCTTCAGTCGTGTCCGACTCTGTGCGACCCCATAGACGCCAGCCCATCAAGCATACACACTACTATATGTAAAACAGATAAATAACAAGGACCCACTGTAGAGCAAAGGGAACTATACTCAATATTTTACAACCTATATAGGAAAAGAATCTGAAAAAGAATAGGTAATAGAACTGAATCACTTTGCTGTATACCTGAAACTAACACAACATTGCAAATCAACTACATTTCAATAAAAAATAAGCTTTTCAAAAAGCCATTTCAGGTGAACGTTTCCTGGATATTTCTCTATATTCTGTTATGTTAAAATCTATCAGTCCACCTTTCACTTTGGAATTTTCTTTATCAGCGCAGGATTTGCTAACATCATAGGTTGGTCATAGAAAAATAATGGTTCATTGACCTATACAAAATCTTCCATACATGGAAATATTTCAAGTAAGCAATATCAAGAAAATCACATTGTTAATACACCACAGATCACAATCATCAGAAAACTCTTTCACATATTGGGTAGCTGTCAAGCTCACAGTTGGCAAATGCAAGTTTTTCAAAATTCTAATTTTCACCTGAAAGCTTGAGTTTTACCGTCAGTAGCAAATACTGTCCATTGATTTTCTTGACGTCTTCCTTTATTCACTTTTGAGAAAACAGCAGCTACCAAATACCTAACTCAGAATAACCATAGTTTGTCCATTGTTCTTTCAGCTAAACCTGAGAGAAGCTGCTAGTTAAACTCAGGACTCAAGTGCTTGTCACACAAGGACTCTTCTTCCCTTTGCAACAGAAGTACTTTATGTGTACTTCCCACTTGGTCACACATGACACTGAAAAGATGTACTTGAGCCTGGAGATTTAATAGAATTGATCATTTGTACCACTTCAACAAGAACATTCTTAAGTGAAATGGGCTTTCTATACCATGTTGGTTAGAAGTGGCCTGATTTCCAGTACAGTCAGAGGCCTCTGCCTTGATTCATATCGATCTGCCTGCAGTTTTACCCACTGTTGTCTCTGTACCATCAGTACAAACATCAATACAGTGGAAAAGACACACATCTTAGTAGTCTTAATATTATTATGAAGATAGTTATTAGGTCTCAGAAACCCTCCTGGTGTTCCACAAGACACCACTTTGAGAAACACTACTCTGTTCTATAACCTCTTCCAGGAAAAGATGTGAAACTTAAGGATAACTTTAAGATGAAAACGGCTGCAAGCCAGTCATACCTGAAAATGAGTCACCTCCCTGCCCAGGCAAAGAAAGATGCCCACAGCCCTCAGAAGCTGGTGAAACTTACAGAGAAGACACACACAGCCCCTTTGATGCAAAGCCCTGCTTGAACTCTATCAGACGAACGAATCCTGCTGATTAAAGGAAATGCATCTGAAGAGAGAGAGCAGCCTCTCTAGAAAACACCTGCACAGGAATACATTTTCTTGCCCTTGAGGAATTCTTATAAAAAGGAACACAAATCAACAATGATATGTGATTGGCAAAAAGCCTCCGTGAGATTACTTTTAAGAGGCGGGAAGAAAAGAAATTGTAATAACTAGCTCAGCAGGAAGGCAGGCAACCCTTGGACAAAGGGAAGGATGTAAGAAAGGATGACTGAAAGGAAAAGAGAATGATACTCTCAAGCCAGAAGACCAGAGTATTAGAAAGATTTAAAGAATAAAAATGACAGAAGAGAAAATATCCACTAAATGGAAAGGATGTGCCACGCTTTTCATTTTATTTTGGCAAATCTGCTTCTTAAACAATGTACATTGAGTCTTAAACAATGTAAGAATCCCAGGCTCTGCCATATATTAAACTACCTGAACTAGAGCAAATGAGTTAACTTCTTGTTGGCCATTACATTGGTATTAATAATTGGGGATAATGGAACCTACTACACGGGGCTGTTATAAAGTTTAACTGAGACAACGGCAAGGGGTACAAGCAGTTGCTCCAGCACAAAGTGTATGTTCAATACATTTTGGCTTCTTTTACGAGAATGGGGAAATGGAACAAGAATGATGGCTATTGGATGGAGATTATCAGACTAAGTGAAGTAAGTTGGAAAGAGAAAGACAAATATCATATGATATCATTACATGTGGAATCTAAAATATGACATAAATGAACTTATCTCAACTTAAATGAACTTCTCTATGTCAGACGTAGAGAACAGACTTGCAGTTGCCAAGGCGACTGGTGGAGAGATGGATTGGGAGTTTGGGATTAGTGGATGCAAACTAACATAAAAGGCAGAGCAGTTTCTACCTCGCTTGCTGGGACACTCACAGCTGGAGCTCTGAGCCACCATGTAAGAATTCTGACTAGCTTGATACTGAGAGGAAAGGCCACTTGCAGGAGCTCCAGTCTGCACACCTAGCCTTGAAGTGCACCCCAGCCCTGGGGCCAGGTTAATGAATGAAGGAGTCTCCAAATGACCCAACCCCAAATCATCCAGTCACCTCCAGCCTCTTCTCAGCACAGAGGACAGAAACAAGCCATCTCTACTAGGCGCTGCCACAGTCCAGACCCACGGCATTGGCTGTGAACCTTACTTCTATTATTATTACTTTATACAGCTGAAATAATTATACAGCTGACCATACGACAGAATCAGGGGGAGTCCTGAGCTTGTTTCCCTGAAACTAGACAGTCCCATTTGGAGGTGATGGGAGACAGTGGCAGCCACTCCCCAAGGCTAGCCTCACCAACACAGATCATCAGACATTAGATTCTCCGAAGGAACCGGCAACCTAAATCCCTCACATGCGCAGTTCACAGTAGGGTTCGAGCTCTTCTGAGAATCTAATGCCACAGCTGATTGACAGGAGGCGGAGCTCAGGAGGTAACGCAATGGGGAGCGGCTGTAAATACAGACAAGCTTTGCTGGCTCACCGGCTGCTCACCCAGTTCCTAACAGGCCACGGACCACTACAGGTCCATGGCCTGGGGGTTGGGGACCCCTCACCTTTAACAAACCTCCAACTTCTTACCCTCACAATCCCCACTGTCCTCAAGGTTTTGTGTAAATGGTATTGTGCTGCTGGTTACAGTACTTTCCCAGGTGCCTTCATTTAAGCCTACTGTGATTTCAGAAGGCATTTTCTTTTCCTCTTCTAGTGAAAGGAACATTAGACCACTCTTTTTCAGAAACTAGAGCGCAGTTAGGTATGTTCTGCAGGGAGTTAATGTACAGACAGATGTCTACTGCATCCACAAGGTTCCATGATTCTGAAATAGAACATTTCCTAGTCTCTGTTTCTACCCTTCCTCCTTCTTGACCTGTCCCTCAAAAAAGACCCCAGAGAGGCCCTCTTGTCTGCCCTCACATCTTTTTCTTTGACAATTAATGGCTCATCCTTCAATGTATAAGGAGATCTTGCAAATCAATATGCAAAAGTTTCACAGAAACAGAAAGTTCTCAGGAAAACAGTTTATAAATGTCTAAAATGATGCTAAATGCCACTCATAATAAATAAATAAAAATTTAAAATATAACAGTTGTTTTGTTTATCAGTCGGTAAAATTTGAACAAAACTGATTTGAGGAGAATTTATGGAAAAAAACAGAACCTCTGGGAGGTAACTTGGCAATATCCATTAACATTCAAAAGGTACTCATATGTGGTTATCATTCTATGAATTTATATTAGATATATATTAGCACATTTGCAAAGAGGTAGGCACAAAGCTATTAAAGTACTGCCTGCAATATCAAGCACTGAAAACAAACCTAACATCCTAAAATGAGGGTTGATTATAAATTAAGAGTTCATATGAATGGACAAATTGCCCTCACATCTTTCAACCAAATTTTCACCCATCACCAGGATGAACAACCTGGTGGCCATGATACTAGGAGGCCATCCCTCAGGAAACAGCCTCACTGGAGAATATGACATTCCCTCCTTTCCCCAGATTGCCCAGACAGAAAGGCTGACTCACGAGAAACCTGGATCTCAGAGCCCTTCAGAGCATGGCTCCTGTGAGGAAAGGCAAGGCGGGCCCACACCTGCTCCGGGGCCCCATGGCTGGGCCTCACCTCCCGGAGCAGCCCTTACGGCTGAGCAGCGGCTGCTGGCAGGGAGGTGCCAGGGGCACGTAGGGAGGCGCAGGGCCACGGGGCGTTTGGGGGCTTGACCTCACGCTGAGGAGGCAGAGCGGGCCTGGAGACAGGACACCTGCCATCCTCGTCTGGCTCTGCCAGTTCTGAGAGGGGGAGAGGGGAGGACCGGGCTCATCGGAAGAGGTGCGAGACAGCAGAGAGGGGAGCGCCTATGGCGTGGCTCCCACAGGAGCCCAGGTCACCAGAGTCCAGCCAGCGGGGCGGTGGAGACATGTGGAGGAAGGGGATGGGTCCAGGAAACTTCCTGGGGCCCACCTGGTGACTGAGCAGGCGCGGGTGAGGAGGGAGAGGCACTCGGTAGTCTGCGGAACACCTTCAAAGGCAGCAACAGCGAGAATGACGCAGTGGGGAATGGCATCCAAGCAAGTCCGAACTGGCGCCCTGAACCAGATGAACGAGCCCCCCGCCCACCACCCGCTGGCACAGGCTGGTGCAACGGAGCTGCCGACCCGAGGTGGAGGAGGCCAGGCTGATGGCAGGGCCTCCCCAGGAGAGGGGTTCTCAGGGCTAAATCCCACACCAAGAGAGGGGGCTTCTCAGGGCTAAATCCCTCCCCAGGAGAGGGGCATCTCAGGGCTAAATCCCGCCCCAGGAGAGGGCATCTCAGGGCTAAATCCCACCCCAGGAGAGGGGCATCTCAAGGCTAAAGCCTTCCCTAGGAGAGGGGCATCTCAGGGATAAAGCCCACCCCAGGAGAGGGGCATCTCAGGGCTAAATCCCACCCCAGGAGAGGGCATCTCAGGGATAAAGCCTTCCCTAGGAGAGGGGCATCTCAGGCCTAAATCCCACCCCAGGAGAGGGGCATCTCAGGGCTAAATCCTTCCCTAGGAGAGGGACAACTCAGGGCTAAAGTCCTCCCCAGGGGAGGGGCATCTCAGGGCTAAAGCCCTCCCCAGAAGAGGGGCATCTCAGGGCTAAACCCACCCTGACACTTCCATTTGTTTCTCTCAAGGACTAGATTCCTGGAAGAACCCCACAAACAAATCTAGGAATACCCCTGAGAAACAGCAGACCCACCTCCCTTGACAGCAGCCTGCTAAGTTGGTAAGCTCCATACCCAGATGCCTCACTGACCTACCTTCCAAGTGAAGAGTCTCAGAAACGCCAAGCGGCAAAGCGAGGTTCAAGCTGACAAGAGCATCCCCCGTGGTATTTTCTCCCCATCAGTCCACACCAGACCTCCAAGGAGGAGTGGTTCATTTCACTCAGAAACATGTCCTGGTCCCACAGTACGAAGCACAGTGATACTGCCTTCAGACAAACAGGGTTAGTATCTTTCTAGAATAGCACTGGCCAGTGGAACTTGCTATGATGATTGCAAATGGTTCTTAGGCACTTGAATCGTGACTAAACTAAATTGAAGGTTTAATTTCATTTAATGCTCATTAATTTTAGATGGCCACATGTGGCTAGTGGTTACTGAGGACGGAGGAGATCTAGAACTTAAAAAAAAAAAAAGACAGGGGCCAGATTAAGCTGCCAGGGGAAAAAAAAAATCATGGAATTCTACTTCTCTGCTGTGAGGAAGTGAACTTCCTTAACAGTGCAGCATCCGCTCAAGCATTTTTCCAGCCCTGAACTCTTCTCTGGTCATGACAATTATATATCAATGTGCCTCCAACACATCACAACTCGGAAGGCCCTTAGAGACCCAAGCCCAAACAGTCCGCTGTAGGAAGCCACTCTACAGTGTACCTACCATCTTTACCAGGTGCCCTCAGCAGCGGTGAGACGCAGCATCAATCCACCCCCAAAATCCTAGGATACTCTTTCAAAGGGAAATCAAGGATGCTCAAAATAATAAAAAATAAATTTTGCACCATGCTTTACCTCTTATGTGGTCCTTTCACATGCATTATCTCAGGTAAGCCTCACCTAACGTCAGGATATAAGCATTAGTAACACATTTATTTTACAAAAGTGAATTGGCCAAGGCAATATCGCCGGCACTTGGTCACCGTGTACCCTAACCTCACATGTCTTCCAAGGAGTGAGAGGTCAAAAGACAATGGAAAAGTCGTGGTGGTGAAGGGGGAAGGCGTGGAGGAGGGATTAGAGGATGCAATCAGGCATATCAGCCAGGAGCCACAGAAATCAAACTAACGTTAATCTCAACTATTAAACAGGACAAACTCAGTTCCAAAGAGTAAAGCACCAGTCTAGGCTAATTTATGGGGGGGGGGGGGCGGGGGGCAGGGAGGCTATGCCCTAAAATAGTGCTTCTCAAAGTGTGGTCCCTGAACCAGAACCAGCAGCAACAGTGGCCCCTGGAAACTTGTCTGAAGCGCAAATTCTGAAGCCCTCTCCAAGCCCTGTGGAAACAGAAACAGCCAGTGGGGCCCAGCAGTCAGGCTTAAAACAAGCCCTCCTGACGATTCCCATGTCTACCCACATTTGAGAACCACAGCGCCACAATTCTACATCTGAAGCCCAGGCCATTTCCTCTGGGAAATAAACAACCTGGTCATCAAGGGAAAGGAAAGGGAGCCGCCAGGAGTGAAGTTTGAGACACGTCCTGGTGACATCAGCCCTGATGTACTGTACTTTGGGTAATAAAGGACTCAGTCCAGTCAGTAAAGAATCTGCCTGCAATGCAGGAGACCTAGGGTTGAGCCCTAGGTCGGGAAGATTCCCCTGGAGAAGGAAATGGCGACCCATTCTGGTATTCTTGCCTGGAGAATCCCATGGACAGAGCAGCCTGGCGGGCTTCAGTCCATGGGGTCACAAAAGTCAGACACAACTTAGTGTCTTAGTGACACCACCACCAAGCTCTGAACTAGCTCGGGACCGCACACACCACCTGTGGTCAGGGCACAGAGGAAATTGTTCTTTACCAGGAAATCTTGGTTTAGGAGCTTTCCTGTTGGCCCAGTGGATAAGATTCTGGATGCAAGTTCCATCCCTGGTCTGGGAGCTAACTACATGCTGCGGGACAACTAAGCCTGTGTGCTCAGCCACGAGTGCAGCCAAAAAAATTTTTTTTATATAAATTCTAAAAAAGAAATTGGTTTAGAAATAGGGGAAAGGTATATTCTATAGGGAATACTAGATTGTGAACAGAGTATCCTAGCTTCTAATCTCAATAAATATTTGCAAACAGCGAGGTCTTACTGTATAGCACAGGGAACTATATTCAATATCTTGTAATAAGGCATCATGGAGAAAATATGAAAAAGAATATATACATATAAATCACTTTGCTGTACAGCATAAATTAACACAATATTGTAAATCAACTATACTTAAATAAATTTTAGAATAGTATTTAGTACACAACTGTGTTCCCAAGTGTGAAAAGACAAAGTTCTATGGCTTTTTTTAAGCATCAATGATTAAGAGCTGGTATTCGAATTTCTCAGAGAAAGAAATGAGAATATACAAAACAAAATCATTTATCTCCTGCTATTTTAAAATAATAATAGGGATTTATTGAATGTGCCCAGCACTGTGCTAAGTACTATATATGCATCATTTCATTTCACCTGCACCCTCCTCCCCCAGGTGAGCACTATGACTATCTCCACTGTCTCTGTGAGGCTACACAGGTCACATTCGCTGAGATCACACAGCAAGGAGGTGGCAGGGCCAAGAAGCAAACCAGATCTATCTGACCTAAACAATCCAAAATACTACTGCTTTTTCATTCTGACACATATTCTAACTTAAAATCTATTCAACCTTACTCATACTCTTTATGTTATTCAGTTTTAAGTACTTCCTTTTAAACGCTAGTATGCCACGTGCTGTTCAAAAGAGTCCTCAACCACTCGGTTTACCCAGAGTCCTTCAGCCCGTGCTCAAGAACCAGGGTAACTTACACTGAAGAATTCATGCCAGTAAAATATTCAAAAACTAGATCAAAGGCAAGAACCCACTGTCTTCTCACCATGCTCAGGCAACATGCCCAGGGAAGCCCTCCCTGATCACCAGATCAGAGCGGGAACTCCCTGAGGCTTCTCTTCTCTGGGTTCCCACATACGCCTCGCTCTTCTCTATTCTGACAGTAACACCTGGGAATGTCCACACACCACTGCACCAATAGTGAGCTCGGGAGAGTGGGAACTATATCTGATTCACCAGTGGGCTTCCAGAGCACTAAAATACACAATCGACACCTAAGAGATGGTTGATAACATGGATAGCAAGACATACACATTATTAAGAGAACTGCACTGTATAAGGGAACTGCAATTTGAAGACGTAAAATATGAGACTTTAAAAAAAAAAACAGAAAATCTTTGGGAAATTAACTTGGGCAAAATGTTCTTAGATGTAACACCAAAAGCACAGTTCATAAAAGCAAAAAAAAAAAAAAAAGAATAAACTGGATATTAGCAAAATTTTTAAAAATTTTGTCCTCTAAATGATCCTGTTAAAAGTTCAAAAAGACAGGATACATGTTGGAAAAATATATATACACAAGCCACATATCTGACAAAGGACTCATATCTGGACTACATGAAGAATTCTCAAAGCTCAATAGCAAAAAAAAAGAAAATACACTTAGAACATCGGCAAGACAGGAGCAGACATTTCACCATAAAGTACACACAGATCACACAGATGATAAATAAGCACATGATGGTCCAACACCATCAGCCATTAAAGAATGCAAATCAAAACCATGATGAGACTAGAACATTTACTGGGACGCTAAAATAATAAACAAATGGTGGTGTGGACGCAGAAAAACTGCACCTCTCACACATTGCTGGTGGGAATGTGAAATAGTATAGCCACTCTGGAAAAGTTTGACGATTTCTTTAAAAAAGAAAAAACTAAACATATGCTTACCATCCAAAACCCAGCAATCGCAATCCAAGGCATTTGTCTTAGAGAAATGAAAACTCTGTCCTCATCCAAACCTGTACATGTATGTTCACAGCAACCTCAACTGTAAGAGCCAAAAACTGACAACAAGCTAGGTGTCTTTTAGTGGGTAAATGCTTAAACAAACTGGTGTATCAACACCAAAGAACACTACTCAGCAATAGAAAGGAATGAACTAGTGATGATGCAACGGTTTGGGTGGATCTCAAGGGTGTTATGCTGAGTGAAAATGCTAATCTCAAAAGACATACCGCATAAAGCTATGTATGTAACATTCTCAAAATTACAGACGGCGAAGGGGTTGAGTAGTTACCAGGGTTCAGAGATGGGGCGGGGTTAAGGGAGGCGTGACTACAAAGGCGTGGTGCAAAGAGCTCGGAGATGATAGAACAGCTCTGTATCTTGACTGTGGAAGTAGCTACAGAAGTCCACACAGACGAACGATTCTACACGCCCCCCCCACACACACAAAATGTCCGCATGTAAAACTGGTGAAGTGTGAATATGGTTTCGATTGTACCAACGTTTATTTACTGGTTCCACTGCCATGCTCTGGTTACGTGAGATGTTACCACTGGGGGAAACTGGGTGAAGTGAACAAGGGACCTCTCTACGATTTTTGCAACTTCCCATAAAGCAACAATCATTTCAAAACTAAAAGTTAAACAAGGGAATTACAGGCATTTCACTTAAAACAAACAAAGAAGTATACATAGCTGCATGACTGGCCAGTGAGGTCCCAAATACAGATTTAAACACACAAAGTAGGACCACTGGCTTGATTTTTTTTTTTTTTTAAGTTAAACCCAATTCTCCATGTTGGAGCTACTCCCCCATCCCCCAATAAAGGGAGGAAAGATGCCTGATGTGTGAGCCACTTTGGGAATCCAGGAGTCTGGTCCTAACAGCCTGGCATGAACAGACCCTAAAGTTTCACAAGGATGGAGGCCAAGGGCCCACAAGTCAGAGGAGAACTGAAAGTCGTGCCAACACACAAGCCCAGGCGAGGCTCTCTTTCAGAAAATGCCCTGTGCGGATCTACCCACGATGGCCAAGATTTAAATTCTGCCTTCCTTCCGAGACAAAACAAACCAACAAAATAAATTTTAAAAAATAAATTGCTAAGCAAACAAATAAAAAACCTCAACAACCCCAGACTATTTCCAACAAAACTTATAATTAAATATGTCCTCTTCCATGACCTCCAAGCTATCCCTTGCTTTTCAAGTATTCCACTGCCTAGTTAATTCTGGGACATAAGAACCTACCAAAATTAGTGAAAAACTAGGAGGAGAAAAATTATTCAAAACACTAGAGAATTTACTGATCTAAGCTTCCATATCCATTTAAAATGCAGACAGATTTTTGGAAGTGGTGGGTGGGGGGTGGGGCGGGACAGGAGAATGCTGTGAGAATTTTGCTTATCAGGACTATTAACAGGTCTTACAAAGTTACTTCCTTTTTCATTTACTGGCCTGTAAAATCAGATTTTTACAATTTTCACTAGCAATCCCCTCCTTTCCTAAGTCATTCATTATTATTTTTTCTTTGAAAAGCTTTATGTCACACAATACTTCATCATTTTCAAAGCATTTTCACAAATTACTAAGAAACACAGCACTGGTACCCATGGGCTGTACTTTTCCACAAAACTCGCCAGCCAGACTGTCATCTAATTTCAATTAGTTCAGCCATGTTTCCCCCAGGCACTGGGTCCACACTTCTCCACAGGGGTAGACATCAAAAAAAAAAAAAAAAAAAGGCAGAGTACTCTACACATAAGCCTTCCAGACAAACCAGTCAAGGGCAGACACTCTCAAGTTTAATCAGCAGAGTGCCTTCTCATAAAATCATTCACATTTCTTCATTCCTGTGCTTTTCTTAAGGACAGTACTTTAAAATTTCATTTAAACTCAAAGTCCTCCATTAGTTTCCATGAAAAGATGCATTTTTAAGTGCTTTGATCTCCACATGTCCTTCTGTACATTAGTATTCTTCACCCTCCACCATCTGCACAGAAGCAAAACACCAGGACTTGTGCACATTTTAAAAAGAAGGGAGAGGGAAGTGGAGTACCTTCTCAGGACTTCCCTGGTGCTAGAGTGGCGAAGACTCCCTGATCTCAAAACCTGGGACCTGCGTTACATCCCTGGTCAGGGAACTATATCCCAGTGCCACAACTAAGATTGCCTCCCCACCTAAGTCAAAATAATTTTTTTTTTAAGAGCGCCTTTTCTCATCCTATCCTACTTATAGAGTTCACAAGGGTTTCTTCATTTATCTTGAAAAAATGTATCTCACAAAAGCAAAGTATATACATCCAAACACTAAGCATCCACCCACACCTCACCAGGGAGTAGAGGCAGGCGGCTCTAAAGCTTTGTCCTCTATGCCCTACTCCTTTTTATTCTGATCAAATCAGTGGTTTCCAATCCTCTGCTCACCTGCAGAACAGCTCAAAATGTGTGAAGTACTATGACCACACTGCTTCCATAAAAAGCATTATAGTAGATGCACTATGATGATCCGAGCCTGGTCCTGGGAGATAAATGTCACACTGGTCTAGATGCTTCAAGAACTTGCAATCTAGAGAGACTCCAACCCCTACCATGGGTTAGATATCCAAGGAGAGCTGCGGGGTCCAGGAGAGGTGGGCAGTCAGGGGAAATCTTAAGTCAGTCTGGCAGGGACACACTGGCCAGTTCTGGAAGCAGAGAGAGGAATGACTGTTCAACATTTCAAGTCCAGACTTTTCACTTCCCGAAAAGGAAGGACATTTTTTGGAATAGGAGCTATGAATAAGCCCTCTATTCTGGTTGTATTTGCTTATAGCAAGTACCCTTATTGTTTGGGGGTGGTCCAAAGCATCTTTGGGGATCATAAAGGGCCCTCCTGATTCCCTACCTCCAGTGCCTGTTGTGTGTGTGTGTGTGTGTCTGTGTGTTTAGTTGTCCAGTCAGTGACGCCTTCCGACCCTTTGGACTGTAGCCCCCCAAGCTCCTCTGCCCATGAGGTTTTTCAGGCCAGAATACTAGAGTGGGTTGCCATTTCCTTCTCCAGGGGATCTTCCCAACCCAGGGATGGAACAAAAACTCGATCCTCCTAGCACGCCTTGGAAGAAGGAAGCGGGCAACCATGTCCACAGTCCACCAGGACAGGGCAAAGGAACTGAGGGACCGAGAGCAAAAAGTGTTCTGTCCCAACCGCCAAGTCTCCGAGGCCGGCCCATCACCAGGACCACGTCTACAGAAGCCCCAGTCCAGGTGATCCACACACCAGCCCGGCATTTTCCAAAGCACGTGCCACCTGGGGACAGTAAACCAACACCGAAGTCAAAGATGCAAAAACCCTTGGAACCAAAATGTAAAGTCTCTACAGCCATCAATCAGGATACTAGAGGGCAGGGCGTGGCGAGGAGCGGGAGCAGCGGGCCGCCAGCCAGGTTCTCAGCCCGAGCTCCTAAGGGGGAAACCTGGAAAGGTCGCCGCGGCGGGGGCCCCGGAGGTGGGTGTGCGCCAGCAGCTCGTCGGTTCGGCCGCCCGGTTCTCCAGCTCGGCTGCCCACGGGGCACGTCCGGCCCCTGGCCCAGCGCGGGGGCCCGGCTCTGCCCAGCTGTCATCAACCAAAGTGCCAATCTCCCTCCTGCCACGGAAGTCCCATTCCAAGAAAGCCCAGTGCCTTGAAAAGTTTAATGTTTCTCCCACCCCGAAAACAGATGCTTTTGAAGCAACAGTAACAGCAAGGGAGAGAAAGGGATCTAACTCCCCAGTTTCGGCCAAAGAAACTTGTCCGCGGAGAACAAAGAAGGGGCAATCGGAGAAGGCGAACCGAGGCTGGGGCGTCCCTTCGCCGCCCCCACCAGCCAGGGCCGAGAGTTTGGGGCCGTAGGAAGGTCCCGCGTGTCGGGCGGGCGGGCGTGCGCGCCTTTGTCTCGCGCGCCGGGAAGCGACCGCCGGCCACCCGTTCCCTCGGCCGTCGGGGACCGCGCGCGGGCGGGTCGCGCGGAGCGCGGCCATATGGCAGCGCCCCTCCGTTAAAGGCCCGCCCCACGGCTCGGGCGCCCCTGCACCCCGGGTCCCGGGCCGCGACGGCCAAACGACTCCCAGTCTGGGGCCTGCAGAGTGGCGCGGAAACGGGAGTTCTAATTTTTTTTTTTTTTTTTAAGTAATCTGGGTAAGGGAGATTAAGATTCCGGTGGCGGGCACTCTCGGTCCCCGGGGCCGAAAAAAGGCTGCCCAAGTCGCTCTGGAGCCGGGCCGACCTCAGCCCGGAACCCCCCGGGAAAGGAGCGCTCCCCCACCCGCCTCCCCCGGCCCGGAGTGGTTGGGGGCGGAGAGCATCGATCGGCTGGGTCTTCGGCGCTGGAGACTCGGGGGCGCCCCTCCCTGCACCCCGAGCGGGGACTGGTTACCTCTCACCGCAGACTCACAAGTTCCCCGGCGCAACTTTGCCCTCCACATGAGGCGATCATGGCCAGCTCAGCTCCGTGACTGGGGACGGCGGCCGCCAGGCAGCGAGCTGGGCACGGCGTGGGGGCAGCCTGCGGAAGCGGCGCCCGGCGATCGCCCCCATTCACACGGGAAGCGGAGACCAGCCCGGGGCTTCCCCTCCAGCCCCAAACCCCAGCGCCGCCTCTGGGTCCTAGAGCGCCCCGCGCCCGCGCCGCCGCCCGGGGAGGGTGGTCCGGGCTGGTCCGCGTAACCCTACACTCCACCCCCGCCGGGCGCCCGGCCGCTGGGCCCTAGAGCCCGCCTGCACCCGCTCGCCGCCCCTCCCTAGGCCCCGGAGACCGCCTGCTGCCACCGCCCAGGGCTCCAGCTCGAGTGTCCGCCCTGGAGTGAGGAGGGCGACGGCCTCTCTCGACTCGGTCTCCTTCCTGCTACTTTCTCTTCCTCCCCACCAGGCCAACTCCGGCCGAAATCGTTTTCCTGATCTGCCCTCAAAGTCCAGATGAGGTCTCCATAGGATTCTTTTTTTTCTTCTTCTTCTTAAGAAGCATTTTCAGATGAAAAGTGGCCAGAGTTTTCTCTCTGCATTGCCCTGGTCTCCAGGGCTTCTATCAGGCACTGGGATTGGGCGACCAGCCGCTGCGATGGGCTCCGTTGACAAGCAGAAGGGCCCAAACAGATTCTACAACCCGAGAGCCTGCAACCGGTGGTCATACCCCCTCTAGGAGTCGAGGCAAAGAAAGGAACTCTGGGAAAAGGTTGCTGATTCTGCCTCAAGTCTTAAGTCAGTCTATATTGAGTATAATACTCCTCAACCGCTCCTGCATATCCAGTTAATGCATCTCTGGAGCCTTGATCTGGGGACCCGAAACTCACCCACATCTTGTAACATTCTCCCTAGTTTCCAGGAGCTGGCTCTGCTGCTCAGCGGAGGAGAGTCAGGGCATTACAAACCTCTCACCTTGTGCTCCTCTCTAGACCAGGGTTCTTTCAGGGATTCCTGCCTGGACTGAGGCAATGAGCTAACCAGTCCACCAGCAGTTTTACTTCTCCACTCAATCCTAGTGGGTTGTGTGCCCTTCTGATTCCAGTCTATTCTCCTAATACATCCCTAATGGTTCAGGAACCTCTGCTCTCAAGACTTGTTGTTGTTCAGTCACGAAGTCCTGACATTTTGTGACCCCAATGGACTGCAGCACGCCAGGCTTCCCTGTCCATCACCAACTCCCGGAGCTTGCTCAAACTCATGTCCATCGAGTCAGTGATGCCATCCAACCATCTCATCCTCTGTTGTCCCCTTTTCCTCCCACCTTCTATCTTTCCCAGCATCAGGGTCTTTTCCAATGAGTCAGTTCTTCACATCAGGTGGCCAAAGTATTGGAGATTCAGCTTCAGCATCAGTCCTTCCAATGAATATTCAGGACTGATTTCCTTTAGGATTGACTGGCTTGATCTCCTTGCAGTCCAAGGGACTCTCAAGAGTCTTTTCCAACACCACAGTTCAAAAGCATCAAGGTGCAATAATATATAACAATTATTTACCAAATACCTATCACATTTAGAGTTTGATACCCTAGTACTTGATAACACACAAAAGAAACAGCAGCTAACCAGCCCTTCAAGGATTTATTTATTTAAAATAACAAAATATGCCACCCCAGAGCAGGAAAGCACTGAAGATACTTGGAAAAACTGAGAGGACTGAGTTACATGCAGGAGAAAGGAGAGCCGTGAAGGGTTCTGGAGCTCAGAGCCACTGGCACTGTAGGGATTTAGCATTGGCTGGGGCTTCTTCAAATCAAGCTTCCTTGGTGGTTGAGATGGTAAAGAGTCTGCCTGCAATGCAAGAGACTGGGTTCCATCCCTGGGTCAAGAAGATCCTCTGGAGAAGGGACTGGCAACCCACTCCAGTACTCTTGCCTGGAGAATCCCATGGACAGAGGAGCCTGATGGGCTACAGTCCATGGGGTCACAAAGAGTCAGTCGTGACTAAGTGACTAACATAGGCTGAGGGAGAATGATGTATAGAAAAAGGAGGGAAAGTAGGAAGGAAACTAAAATGTATTAATTGCCTGTGATTCTATATCACTATATCCCGAGAGACAGCAGAATTTAATAGTTAAAAGTATCCACTGGAATGAAACCTAGATGGATTGGTGAGTCACAGTTCCACCACTCTATCTGCGGACACTTGGGCAAGTCACCTAACTTTGCTAAATCTCAGTTTCTTCTTTTGCAAGATGAGGGAAATAGCACCAAACCTCACTAGGTGGTTGTAGGAACTGAATAAAGTAGTAAATATAAAATAGCACAATGCACATAAGTGCTCAACACACATTTGCTATTATTTCAAGCAACACTCCAATAGCCCTGGAGATAGGAAGCCCATCGGGGAAATAGCTGCAGAAAACAATGACACATGAGGTTGGGCAAAGGAGGTAGAAAAGAGAGATACCAAATCTTTGAAGATACCAAATAAAGGGAAGATAACCAAATCTTTGAAGCAACATTTTATCTCTTTTCATTGACTGGACAGCTATCGTGGGAGAAAGAACAAAGTAATCAAGTTAACTCGGATTTTGTGGCTGGGTCATAGAAAGAATGGATCATTCTTGGAAGATTTATAAATGAGTTAATCCAAAGGATGGACCAAGGATGGAAGAAGAAGAAGAACTGAGAGGGAAAACTGGTTTGAGAAAGATGTTGAAGGGCTTCCTGTCCTCTGAGCAAGAGAAAATAAGGCACAAGGGCCTTAGCTGAGAAGTCAAGAACAGAATTATAGAGAAAAAGAGATGAAACTGGGAAGATCAGTTTACTTGGAGAATGCCCAGAACAGAAAATTCAGGGAAGAAGGAGGCAGAAGAGGCAGGAGCTGGGGAAGAATATGGGTCTCCCACGTTGTAGGCAGACACTGTACCATCTGAGCCACCAGGGAAGTCCAGTAGAAGAGCTGGGAAGGTTTAAAGGCATGTAATCCCAGGGACGGGGGAGCCTGGTAGGCTGCCATCTATGGGGTCGCACAGAGTCTGACACAACTGAAGCGACTCAGAAGCAGCAGCAGCAGCAAGACAGAGGGGATTTTAAGAAGATACTATCAAATACTACAGACTCTTAGGCTTCTGAAGAAGTGACAGGCACAGTATGTGGGCTCAAGAATCTGCTGATCCAATCAAGCAGACGACACCTAGAATTTTCAAATTGATCCCGAGTGATGATTAATTTGGCAGGCAAATTTTTCCCCTCCAAACGTTTTAATTTTCTCAACCATTAATAATCACTATATCAAATACAGAAAATGAATAGTCTTCTACATCAAATATATATATTTGACTATTTTTCAGGCGCTAAGACCTGAGAAAAACACTTTGGATTTGACCAGTAAGAGGTCATCAATAACATTTTACATATATTTGGTTTCAGATTCCAACTATGATTGGGACCAAATAGAAACAAGGTATGTTTACACTAAAAACTGAATGCAGCTCTATGGGCAGAAAGGTAGTTAACGAGTCAGCATCTGTGGTTTTGGATCTACACACCCTACATTGCTTTCAAACTGTGGTGCTGGAGAAGACTCTTGAGAGTTTCTAGGACTGCAAGATCAAACCAGTCCATCCTAAAGGAAATCAGCCCTGAACATTCATTGGAAGGACTGATGCCGAAGCTGAAGTTCCAGTACTTTGGCCACCTGATGTGAAGAGCTGACTCATTAGAAAAGACCCTGATGCTGGGAAAGACTGAGGGCAGGATGAGAAGGGGACAACAGAGGATGAGATGGCTGGATGGCATCACTGACTCAATGGACGTGAGTCTGAGCAAACTCCAGGAGACAGTGAAGGACAAGGAAGCCTGGCGTGCCACAGTCCCTCGGGTCGCAAAGAGTTGGACACGACTGAGCAACTGAACAATAAAACAAGCAGGGCCAGGCTCTGTGCTGTCATCCTACGCAGGCATTTGGTTCATTGAGTGAATGATGGATATGAGGCCGGTTTGTCTGGATGTTTCAGCTTCACACCCATGGTGACACACTGGTCTCTTCTTGCCTCATGGCTTTCTCCTCTGAGCACACTACCTAATATTCATTAAACACATGTGCGTGTGTACTAAGTCTCTTCAGTCATGTCTGACTCTTTGTGACCCCATGGACTGTAGTCCACCAGGCTCCTCTGTCCAGGGGAACCTCCAGGCAAGAACACTGGAGTGGGTTGCCAGGCCCTACTCCAGGGGATCTTCCCTACCCAGGGATTGAACCTGAGTTTCTCATGTCTCCTGCATTGGCAGGCAGGTTCTTTACCAGTAGCACCACCTGGGAAGCCCGTTAAACACATAATCTGATCTATATAAAACACAAGAAGCAGAGGGTGGATACCATCATGTACAGGGAAAATGCACCGACATTAGAAAGCTCATAAGGAAGAGGAGAGACGTTAGCTGCAAACAAACCCAACATCCTGACTGAGACACTCAGTAGCTCAGAATATAAAGCACCTGGCATGTCACAGGTATTTATTAAATGATAATCATTGTTATTTGCTATTCTTACTACAGAAACTTTCAGAATATTGAAAGCTCATACTGTTTTGGCTGAATGGTTGTTTCAAGGTTTCTCAACCTTGGCACATGTGACATTTGGGGTTGAGATTTTTTGTGATGACGACTGCCTTCTGCATTGTTAGATGCTTAGCAGCATCCCTGCCTCTACCCATGTGATGCCAGTAGCAACCTTCCCACTCCACGTTGTGGCAACTAATAATGTCTTGTCATTGTTCAGTCGCTCAGTCATGTCCAACTCTTTGTGACTCCATGGACTGCAGTGCGCCAGGCTTCCCTGTCCTTCACTATCTCCTGGAGTTTGCTCAAACTCATCTCCATTGAATTAGTGATGCCATCCAACCATCTCATCCTCTGTCGTCCCCTTCTTCTCCTGCCCTCAATCTTTCCAGCACCAGGGTCTTTTCCAATGAGTCAGCTCTTCACATCGGGTGGCCAAAGTATTGGAGCTTCAGTTTCAGCATCAGTCCTTCCAATGACTATTTAAGGTTGATTTCCTTTAGGATGGACTGGTTTGATCTCCTTGCCATCCAAGTTTAACTCTCAAAAGTCTTCTTCAGCATCACAGTTCAAAAGCATTAATTTTTTGGTGCTCAGCTTTCTTTATGGTCCAACTCTCACATCCATCCAAACTATTGCTTTAACCAGATGGACCTTTGTTGGCAAAGTAATATGTCTGCTTTGTAACATGCTGTCAAGGCTTGTCATAGCTTCTCTTCCAAGGAGCAAACGTCTTTTAATTTCATGGCTGCAGTCACCATCTGCAGTGATTTTGGAGCCCAAGAAAATAAAGTCTGTCACTGTTTCCATTGTGTCCCCATCAATTTGCTATAAGGTGATGAGACTATGATGCCATGATCTTTGGCAATTTTTGAATGTTGAGCTTCAAGCCAGCTTTTTCACACTTCTCTTTCACTTTCATCAGGAGACTGTTTAATTCCTCTTCACTTTTTGCAATAAGGATAATGTCATCTGTGTATCTGGTAATGTCATCTGGTTATTGATATTTCTCCTGGAAATTTTGATTCCAGCTTGTGCTTCATCCAGCCCTGCATTTCACATGATGTACTCTGCATATAAGTTAAATAAGCAGGGTGACAATATACAGCCTTGAGGTACTCCTTTCCCAATTTGGAATCAGTCCATTGTTTCATGCCTAGTTCTAACTGTTGCTTCTTGACCTGCACGCAGATTTCTCAAGAGGCAGATCAGGTGGTCTGGGAATTTTCCACAGTTTGTTGTGATCCACACAGTCAAAGGCTTTAGTGTGGTCAACAAAGCAGAACTAGATGTTTTTCTAGAATTCTCTAGCTATCTCTATGATCCAACGGACCACCAGGCTCCTCTGTCCCTGCGATTTCCAGGCAAGAATAAGGGAATGGGTTGCCATTTCCTTCTCCAGGGAATACTGGCTCCAGACATTGCCAAATGTCTCCTGTGGGCAAAACTGCCCCTGGTTGAGAACGTCTAAATTAGCTGAGTAGTTAATGTTGCCCAGCTTACAAGCTCCCAAGCTTCTAACGATATTGATCATTCCATTGAGTTGCTGGGTGAATCCAATTGCATTACTAATATAAGCCAGCCTCACTTTTGTTCATTCTACAGTTTATGTCATATTATGACAATTTCTTTCTCTTTCTCTCTTCATGAACAAAAAACTAGTTAGGTTTTATTCTGTTTCCAAAGATGGTATAGAAAGTGTCTTTTTTCCCTAAAAACTGGAATCATACTGAGTTTCTAAAACAACAGCAACAGAAAATCACTATTAAAAACAAGGACTGTTATAACTGGAGATAACTTTGATCAGAATGTTTACACTTATGATTGCTTACAGTTATCATTCTGAAAAGTATGCTGGTGTGTTTTATTCCAAAAACATGTCCTCTCTGTTCATAGCTAGAAAGAATAGAGAGAAGAATGGCCTCTCCACGGCCTATCCAGCCTATCTAGTTCTTCTCTTTCTAGAATATGTATTAAAGACAAGAACATCTTCCAGTACATCTTGTACTTTAAATGCCAAAGACAAAGAAATGGGGAAGCTCTCACCATTCCCAAGGACTCCAGCCATTCCGTATGGTTCAATTCAAGAGAAAAAAATTTTTTTACAGCATAATCTCAGAGTGGGGGTTTTTGTGGTTGTTCAGTTGCTCAGTCATGTCCGACCCTTTGCGACCCCATGAACTGCAGCATACCAGGCTTCCCTGTCCTTCACTATCTCCTGGAGTTTGCTCAGATTCATGCCCATTGAGTCGTTGATGCCATCGGACCATCTCATTCTCTGTTGCCCCCTTCTTCTCCTGCCTTCAATCTTTCCCAACAGTGGGGGTGAGGAGTTAAAATTCACATCTTATATGTGATCCATCCAGAAATCAAAAATTACTTATTGTGCATCAGTGACAGAGCCAGTATTATGCTAAGCAGAACATAATCTTCAGGAAAGTCCAAGGTCAGGAGGGGAAAAATTAGAAATAACTAGAAAAAAAATTAAGTCCTAAACAGAAAGACTACGTGAACGAATTAACAGAAAGCACAACAGGGTTTGAAAGGAGGCAGAACCATGTGAGAGCTGCAGTGGTTCATTTATTCATTCATTTACTCAAAAAATATTATCAATTACATTGAATAAGCCACACCCTCCACTAGGTGTGCAAATACCCTACCACAGGCCCTGCTCATTACAATGCATATACATCTATAACTACAAACGGGTCTACCTGTGATGAAGAAAAGGAACAGGGTTCAATAAAAAAGATTAGTGATGGACAGGGTAGCTACTGAGAGGGAGTGGAAAGGAAGGCTTCTCCAAGGTGACAAAGAAGAGGATGCAGAACAGTCCCGCTGAGCAAATGGCCTGAGCGGGGATGTTAAAGCAAGAAGGAGCTTAAAGGAGGCAAAGCAAGGGGTGCCTGTAGGGACCCAGGCCAGAGCACCCCATGTTAGTTGTTCAGTCATGCCAGATCTTTGCGACCCCATGGACTGTAGTCTGCCAGGTGGCTCTGTCCATGGGATTTCCCAGGCAAGAATACTGAAATTGGTTGCCATTTCCTTCTCCATTAGGAAGTGAAAGCCACTCAGTCATGTCCGACTCTTTGCGACCCCATGGACAGTCCATGGAATTCTACAGGCCAGAATACCAGAGTGGGTAGCCATTCCCTTTTCCAGGGGATCTTCCTAACCCAGGTTCAAACTCAGGTCTCTGGCATTGCAGGCAGATTCCTAACCAGCTGAGCCATGAGAGAAGCTCAAGAATACTGGAGTGGGTAGCTATCCCTTCTCCAGGGGATCTTCCAAACTCAGGAGTTAAACTGGGGTCCCCCGCACTGCAGGCAGATTCTTTACCAACTGAGCTACCAGCCTGTGGGAATGGTCCCTTTCCAATCATCCTTCCATGGTGGCTCAGATGGTGGAGAATCTGCCTGCAATGCAGGAGACCCTGGTTCAGTCCCTGGGTTGGGAACAGACCCTGGAGATGGAAATAGCAACCCACTCCAGTATCCTTGCCTGGAGAATTCCATGGACGGAGGAGCCTGGCAGACTACAATCCATAGGGTTGCAAAGAGTTGGACATGACTGAGAGATTAACACTTTAACTTTAGGATGTATACTTTATGAGTCTCCAGAAACATGAGTTTCAAATTAAGTGGAAGAGAGAAAAGGAACAGCAGAAAATGACCAATTTGGCTCATCTCACACGCTAGCAAAGTAATGCTCAAAATTCTCCAAGCCAGGCTTCAACAGTACGTGAACCGTGAACTTCCAGATATTCAAGCTAGATTTAGAAAAGGCAGAGGAACCAGAGATCAAATTGACAACATCCACTGCATCATGGAAAAAGCAAGAGAATTTTAGAAAAACATCAACTTCTGCTTTATTGACTATGCCATAGCCTTTGACTGTGTGGATCACAGTAAACTGTGGAGAATTCTTCAAGAGATGGGAATACCAGACCACCTGACCTGCCTCTTGAGAAATCTGTATGCAGGTCAAGAAGCAACAGTTAGAACTGGACATGGAACAACAGACTGGTTCCAAATCAGGAAAGGAGTATGTGAAGGCTATTTGATGTCACCCTGCTTATTTAACTTATATGCAGAGTACATCATGAGAAACTCTGGGCTGGAAGAAGCACAAGCTGGAATCAAGATTGCCAGGAGAAATATCAGTAACCATATGCAGATGAAACCACCCTTATGGCAGAAAGCGAAGAAGAACTAAAGAGCCTCTTGATGAAAGTGAAAGAGGAGAGTGAAAAAGTTGGCTTAAAGCTCAACATTCAGAAAACGAAGATCATGGCATCCGGTCCCACCACTTCATGACAAATAGATGGGGAAACAGTGGAAACAGTGACAGACTTTATTTTTGCAAAATCACTGCAGATGGTAACTGCAGCCATGAAATTAAGAGACGCTTGCTCCTTGGAAGAAAAGTTATAAGCAACCTAGACAGCATATTAAAAAGCAGAGACATTACTTTGCCAACAAAGGTCCATCTAGTCAAAGCTATGGTTTTTCCAGTAGTCATGTATGAATGTCAGAGTTGGACTATAAAGAAAGCTGAGCACTGAAGAACTGATGCTTTTGATCTGTGGTATTGGTAAAGACTCTTGACAGTCCCTTGGACTGCAGGATCCAACCAGTCCATCCTAAAGGAAATCAGTCCTGAATTTTCATTGGAAGGACTGATGCTGAAGCTGAAATTTCAATACTTTGGCCACCTGATGCGAAGAACTGACTCATTTTAAAAGACCCTGATGCTGGGAAAGATTGAAGGCAGGAGAAGAAGGGGATGACAGAAGATGAGATGGTTGGGTGGCATCACGGACTTGATGAACATGAGTTTGAGTAAGCTCCAGGAGGTGGTGATGAACAGGGAGGCCTGGTGTGCTGCAGTCCATGGGGTCGCAAAGTGACTGAACTGAACTGAACTGTAAAATGTTTAAGATGGGAACAACCTGAACATGAACTCCACATTGGTCACCTAACCACATGAAAGGTGCAGGCTCTCTAGAGCCTTCAAGTGAGTCCTGCTGAAAACAGAGGAAAACTCAGGATGCTCAGTGCCTACAGGGCAGTGGTTCTTAAACTTTAGCTGCATGAAAGTCACCAGAAGAGCTTGCTGAAACAGACTGCTATGCCCCACCATGGAGTTTCTGATTCTGTCGGTCAGAGTAGGGTCCAAGGATTGCACTTCTAACAAGCTCCCAGATGCTGCTGATGCTGCTGGTCTGGACCACACTTTGAGAACCCCAGGTTTAGAATATTTGAGGACCTGCATTTCAATGCACTCAGAATCCCAACCTAAATGAGGGAGCAGGTAAGTGATACTGTAGGAGGAGATTGATCAAAACTCAGTTTTCTCTCTGGAGCAAGCAAGTATGGAGGAGCATCTCCTGTGTCCCAGGTGATGTCGTGTGTTACGTGTGTTACCTTGTTTCATCGGTACATGACACACTGCATGGGAGGCATCATTATCTGTGTTTTACACCTGAGGGAAAGAGGCTGGGCCAGGTTATGGGAATCTTCCAAGATCCCATGGCTCTAAAGTGACAGGGCCAGGTTTCAAACCTGTTCTTCAGCGCAGAGCTCTTGATCTCGCCGCTACACTTTGTAGCCTCCCAAGCACATGTCCCCTCCTCCAAGCTCCCCTGGAGAGCAAAGATGCTTCCCTGGCCCCACACCCACCACGCCACTGCAAAGCACTGTGGGGCCTGCCCCGTGCAGTCAGTGATGGATACAGACAGTTGTCACCTGGGCTTCCCCAGTGGCTCAGATGGTAAAGAATCTGCACGCAGTGTGGGAGACCCAGGTTTGATCTCTGCGTTGGAAAGATCCCCCAGAGAAGGGACTGGCAACCCCCTCCAGTATTCTTGCCTGGAGAATCCAATGGACAAAGGAGCCTGGCAGGCTACAATCCATGGGTGGCAAAGATTCGGGCACGACCGAGAGACTAACACTATCTTTCTCTTGTCTCTTGAGGGCTGCTAGGGACCTGAACTTGTTATTAAGGTCTTCTCTTTCCTTAGGAGAAGGAATAAGCTCTATTAAGCCCCCACAAATGCAATGCCCAAAGTATGTTACAGGGCTTCCCAGGTAGTGCTAATGGTAAAGAATCTGCCTGACAATGCAGGAGATGTCAGAGACAAGGGTTTGATCCCTGGGTTGGAAAGATCCCCTGGAGTAGGAAATGGCAACCCACCCCAGTATTTTTGCCTGGAGAATCCTATGGACAGAGGAGCCTGGTGGACTACTTACTGTCCAAGGGGTTGCAGAGAGTCGCACACGACTGAGCCCGTACTGGGTAGGGGGAAGCACGTTACATACATTATCTCTTTCTAAACCAGCAGAAGTGGTTTTCACTCTGTGGGGTGCAGTTAAGTATTTTAAAACTCAGGCTGAAGACTGAGATGGTTCTGGACTTAACTTCCCTTCTGTCACTTATTAGTTACATGACTGGCCAAATTAACTGACTAAAGATCAGGTTTTCTTCTTTTGAGAAAGTAGTAATTACAACAGTATTTGCCTCAAAGGGTTGTGAGAAATTCATGAGTCAGTTTCGTGAAAGGCTGCCAGCTCTTAGCATGCAGCAAAAACTCCATAATTATTAGCAATGATTGCTAACCTGCTACCCATTTTTTTTTCAAAATATAGCCATTTTAGAGGACTTTTAATTATTGATGTGCCAGACAGTGCCAGACACACAGCTTCTTCTTGACATTTTTTTTTTTTTCTTTTGGCCATGCTGTGTGGCATGCAGGATCTTAGTTCCCTGATCAGGGGTCAAACCCGTGCCCCCTGCAACAGAAGCACAGTGTCTTAACCACTGGACCGCCTGGAAAGTCCCTTTGGACATGTCTTGAGTTTAAGAACATTTGGTTGGTGGATCCAGGAAATATGAATGATGGTATCTTGATCTGAGCCTCTCCCACATCCCAACTAGGAAACATCTCCAGAGGCTCTTAACAGACAAAACAGGAAAAATGTGAGTGATTTTTTGATTAGGCATTTTGGGTACATAAAAAAATTAAATAAGCACACCCAATGGGTACTGATTAATGGAGTGATATTAACTTGAGCAGCCTTTTCTGGAGGCTCTGTGGTAAAGAATCCGCCTGCCAGTGCAGAAGACATAAGAGACTCGGGTTCTACCCTGGGTCAAGAAGATCCCCTGGAGGAGGAAATGGTAACCCACTCCACTATTCTTGCCTGGAAAGTCCCATGGACAGAGAAGCCTGGTGGGCTATAGTCCATGGGCTCAAAAAAGAATCAGACACAACTGAGGAACTAAACAACAGCAACAGATTAATTTGGGTGGGGGTTTGAGGTCAAGGGTTCTGATGATCCCACTATGACAAGTATCGGTCAAGTCATACGTGAGGTCAGGCTCAGTTCTTAATGACAAGTTAAAACCAGAATCTTCTCTTAGAAAGCACCTGGCAGAGGTTGAGCAGGATGGGAAGGGATGGCAAACCAGAGCATGTTAAAAAAGAGACCCACAGCCACTGTGGAAAACCGTATGCAAGTTCTTTTAAAAACTAAAAATAAAGTTACCATATAATCTAGCAATCACACTCCTGGGCATACATCCAGAGAAAACCCTAATTCAAAAAGATATAGACACCCCAATGTTCATAGCAGCACTGTTTACAATAGCCAAGAAATGGAAGCAACCGAGGTATCCATCAACAGCTGAATGGATAAACAAGTTGTGGTCCATATATACGATGGAATATTACTCAGCCACAAAAAGAGTGAAATAATGCCATTTTACAGCAACACGGGTAGACAGACCTAGAGATTATATACTAAGTGAAGTCAGACAGAGAAAGACAAATGTTATATGATGTCACTTAAATGTGGAATCTACAAAATAATACATATGAATCTATATACAAGACAGGAAAAGACAAACAGAAGAAATATATGGTAAACAGAGGGGAAGGAGGGAACCATAAATTGGGAGTATGGGATTAACAAATGCACACTACCGTACGTAAAATAGATAAGCAAAGATTTACTGTATGGTGCAAGGAACTATATTCATTATCCTGTAATAAACTATAATGGAAAAAATAGAAAAAAGAATATACATATATATGTGTAACTGAATCGTTTTGCTGTATACCTGAAACTAGCACAATATGGTAAATCAATTAAATCTAATTTTAAAATTAGAGGTAGTAGGGAGGAGATTAAGATACAATTTGATAGCCTTCTTTGAATATCTCTAGAGCTTTCAAAAAAAGAGGAACAGATTTACTCTATGTTTGCTATAAAATCTCTAGAGCATTCTTTTTCAAACAGTAGTAGAAAACCCATTACTGGAAATCAACTGAACAGGTTAATCAACATTTTAAGTAAATAAAATAGAACAAAATAGAAAATATCAGATGCAGTCAATCTAATAAGAGGTAATGGCTATTCCTCGAAACTTCTGTTTTAGTTATATTTATATTCAAATTTGTGTGAGTCTAATATAAAATGTATCCTTATGTTGGGCCACAGTAAAAAAAAAAAAGTGTGAAAGCTCTAGAAGGGAAAACATGGACAAGTGGGCGCAAGAAACAAGAAATCAGGTTTCAGCTTTTTCAAAGAAGCTAAAACTTCTTTGATTGTAATAATCAGTTCAGTTCAGTCGCTCAGTCGTGTCCAACTCTTCGCGACCCCCACGGACTGCAGCCCACCAGGCCTCCCTGTCCATCACCAACTCCGGGAGCCTACTCAGACTCATGTCCGTTGAGTTGGTGATGCCATCCAACCATCTCATTCTCTGTCATTACCTGCCTACATGGGTGATGTCTCTAAACTTGCTTTAGAGGATCCCTCAGTCTCTCATTTGGCAAACAGTCTGGAATGTCAAGTTGACAGTGATTATAATGGAAAAAGCAGTGAAATTCAAAAGCTGGCTCATGGTTTGCCAGCTTTGTCCCACTGAACCCTACCACTCCAAATTTGAGGGACAAACAAGTGGGACAAACATAGGACCTCCCTGGTGGTCCAGTGGTTAAGACTCCACCCTCCCAATGCAGGGGGCCTGGGTTCGATCCTGGTCAGGGAATTAGGTCCCACATGCCCCAACTAAGAGTTCGCATGCCACGACTGAAAGATCCAGCATGCTACAAAGCTCCTGTGTGCTGCAACTAAGACCAGATTCAGCCAAATAAATAAATAAATATATTTTAAAAGGAAGAGAATTATCTTATATATATATATAAAAGAGTGGGACAAACAGACCCCACAGGATGTGCACAGAATTTGAGGAAGGGGTTAATGAGGTTACAGTCTCACTTTGTAGAGTTTCCATGCTCAAACTGGGCTTGTACCAGGGAGAAGATCCTGCCTCATTCACCTGCACCCCAGCATTCAGAACTCAATTTCAGGGAGCCCAGAGGAGGAGTTGACTTTAGCTGCCACCAGCTGTTCTAACACAGACATAACCTGTTCATGCCCTATATCTTTCCTCTTGCAGCTCATGCTGTGAAGGGTGGCTCTCCTCCAGGAAGCTTGCCTGGCTTCCCCTTGACCTCCATGGCTGAGTCAGGCTCATCTTCCCTGGGGTCCCACGCCTCCTTGAATACTTCCCTTATAGCACTCATCATCATAAAAAGTAACTGAAAACACTCATGGAGTGCCAACTGTTAATATGTGCTAAGCACATAGTTTGCATAGATCATCTCATTTAATCCCTTCCCTGATGGCTCAGCAGGTAAAGAATCCACCTGCAGTGGAGGAGAGACTGGAGACACTAGTTCAATCCCTGGGTCCGGAAGATCCCCTAGAGGAGAAAATGGCAACCCACTCCAGGATTCTTGCCTGGGAAATCCATGGACAGCGGAGTCTGACAGGCTACAGTCTAAAGGGTTACAAAGAGTTAGACACGACTGAGTGAATAAGTGCATCTCTACCCTATGAAGTATTTGCCTTCCCATACCAAAGATGGGTAAATTGAGGCCTAGAAAGGTCAGATAACTTGCACAAGGTCCCACAGTCAGTAGGTGCCCACTGGCCTAGAGAAGCCAGAGCTCCTAAATTGTAAATTTTTCTGTCTATTGAGCTTTCTCCTCGAGTTAGGTTATCAAGTCTCTGAGGGAAGGATTAGGTCTTATTCACATTCATTTCTCCAAGCCCAGCCTGCTGTGTCTGGTAAGCTGTAGGCAGTATTATAAATGGGTCAGCCCATAATATTATAGTCAAACAGGCCCTTGGACAGCAAAGAGATCAAATCAATCAATCTAAAGAAAATCAATATTATGATGCTGAAGCTGAAGCTCCAATACTTTGGCCACCCGATGTGAAGAGCTGACTCACTGATAAAGACCCTGATGCTGGGAAAGATTGAGGGCAGGAGGAGAAGGGGATGACAGAGGATGAGATGGTTGGATGGCATCACCGACTCAATGAACATGAGTTTGAGTAAGCTCCAGGAGATGGTGATGGACAGGGAAGCCTAGCGTGCCGCAGTTCATGGGGTCGCAAAGAGTATGACATGATTAGTAACTTAACAAGAACAAGCCTGGATGCAAATCATGGTTCTGCCAAGAATCTGCCACTGAGTATCTGCCACTAGAATCAAGAGTCCAGGTTCTAGTAATTTGCTCCAGAGTTGAGGACAGAGGTTAGGAATTCCAGCAACAGAGAACAGAACTGGCTCAAGCCCTGGCTCCCCGACTCCCCAGATGTGACTTGGCAAGTTACTGAGCTTGTCTAAACTGTTGCTCTCCATCTGTGAAGTCAGGGAAATCTCCTACCTCAGCACCTACCTCACAGGATTGTTTTGAGATGCCTGACATAAAGTTCTTAGTGAGTCACCTAACACGTGAAAGGCACTCCACAAAAACTAGCTCTTTGTAAAGTTAATTAATTAATTAATTTGGCTGCACTGTGTCTTAGTTGTGGGATGTGAGATCTTTGTTGCGGCATCCAGGGTCTTTCGTTGCAGGGTGCAGGCTCTCTATCTGTGGTCTTTGGGCTTAGTAGAGGTACGTGGGCTTAGTTGCCCCAAAGCATATGGGATCTTAGTTCCCCAACCAGGGATCGAACCCACATTCCTTGCACTGCAAGGAGGAGACTGTCAACCACTGGACTGTCAGGGAAGTCCCAACTCTTTTTATTATTAATATACTGCATTTTATAAAGCCATTTTAACTGGAGTAAATAAATTTTAGTTAACTATTGGCATAAGTATTGCAAGTTTTAGACATAGCTTTTATTCAGGAGATCAGAACTTGGGGAAAACGTGTAAATAATTTTGGGGTAATTTCTTGTATAATTAGTTATTTATTTGGCTGTGCCAGGTCTCAGCTATGACCTGCAGGATCCTGATTCTTCATTGCAGTGTGCCATATCTTTTAGTTGTAGCTTGTGGGATCTAGTTCTCTGACCAGGGATTGAACCCAGGCCCCCTGCACTGGGAGCAGGGAGTCCCAGGTACTGGACCATCAGGGAAGTCCTGGGGGAAATCGCTTTTACAGAATTACTCCAAGAAGAATTTGGGCTTTCTTGTATTTACACAACACTGAAAGAGCTCCCAGAAAAGGAGGGGGAAAAAAAAATCCATGAGAAGGTTGGAGATGAGGGCTACCATGTCCAGTTACAGAAGCTGTTCACTGCACAAGAGTGCCTGACTGAGGGTGTGTATGAAACAGAGGCGTGGAGCCAGAATCTAGCTTGCCCTCTGCTCATGAAACTGGGGACACAGTCTCTGCTTTCATGCTTTTTTCTACTTTGCTCTAAGGCACTCTTTGGGCCTGTGGCGGCTCTAGCTTTATACCTTTGTGATTGATCCAGTTTGTTCTTTTCTTTCAGTGTTGCTTCCCTGGTGGCTCAGATGGTAAAGAATCTGCCTGCAATGCAAGAGACCTGGGCTCCAGCCCTGGGTTGGGAAGATCCCCTGGAGGAGGGCATGGCAACCCATTCCAGTATTCTTGCCTGGAGAATTCCATGGATAGAGGAGCCTGGTGGGTCACAGTCCATGGGATCGCAAAGAGTCGGACACAGCTGAGCGACTAAGCACCAGGACAGATGACAGAACAGGGGAGGAGAAACAGAATGGAGCTCAGGGAAGGAAAGCATACTTGAAAGTGACGAGGGACGTGAAGGAAGGCAGGAACAAAGGAAAGCAGTGGAATGAGGGTGACGTTTAGTAAATGCTGGCCATTTGTCGGGCACTGTTCCATGTGCTTTAGTTGTGCTGACTCACTGGGTCCTGGTTACACTCCTACACGACAAGGAGAACCACTGGAGAAGAAGCCGGCAGGTGGGCACGTGAGGTTAACCCACACGTGCATCTGCCCAGGACAGACACTGCTGGCTACGCTCCTTAGTCTATGAAAATGTTCAGAATCTGGAATCTCTCTTTTGAGTCCATGGTGGAAATGGCTTTTAGAGCCAAAAGGAAAAGTTTTTTAGAGGAGATAAATCTGAGTTCTCAGATGGGTGGCTGGCCCACCACCAGGGCTACATAATGGACTTCTATTTTTGATCAACAGCCGGTCCTTTGGCAGACAGAAGCAAAGGACCCCTGACAGGTTACAAGTGCCAGCTTGTAACATGGTCTCAGAGTTCGACCATGAACTTTCCATATGGTTCATCTCAGACCAGGTTCTGACACACAAGCTCCTTCTCTATTTTCTTAAGAACCTGTGAGTGCATGCTAGGTCACTACAGTCATATCCGACTTTGCAACCCTATGGTCTACAGCCCACCAGGCTCCTCTGTCCATGGGATTCTTCGGGCAGGAATACTGGAGTGGGTTGTCATATCCTTCTCCAGGGGATCTTCCCGACCCAGGGATCGAACCCCCCCATCTCCTGAGGCTCCTGCATTGCAGGCAGATTCTTTACTGCTGAGCCACCTGGAAGAACCTGAAGTTCCATAAGATATTTACTGTTAAACAGTGACCTGAAAGTAGCTCCAGTGTCCAGTCTTCCTGGTGGTCTTTCAAAGAAACCCTTCACGGGTGTGGTAGGGAACCCTCCTACACTGTTGGTGCTATGGAGAGCAGTATGGAGCTTCCTTAAAAAACTAAAAACAGAGCTTAACTTAAAATCCAGCACTCCCACTCCTGGGCATACACCCAGAGAAACTGCGATTAGAAAAGATACACGCACCCCAATGTTCACTGTAGCACTACTTACAATAGCCAAGGCCTAAGACCTTAGGAAGTAACCTAAGCAGCCATCAACAGATAAAGGTGATGTGGTATATATACAGTGGAATATTACTCAGCCTTAAAAAAGAATGAAATGATGCCATTTGGGGCAACATGGGTGGATCTAGAGATTACCATACTAAGTGAAGTAAGTCAGACAAAGACCAAAATTGCTTATGTGTGGAATCTAAAAAAAATTAGGAATGCAAACTAGTACAGCCACTTTGGAGAACAGTGTGGAGATTCCTTAAAAAATTGCAAATAGAACTGCCATATGACCCAGCAATCCCACTGCTGGGCATACACACCAAGGAAACCAGAATTGAAAGAGACACATGTACCCCAATGTTCATCGCAGCACTGTTTATAATAGCCAGGACATGGAAACAACCTAGATGTCCATCAGCAGATGAATGGATAAGAAAGCTGTGGTACATATACACAATGGAGTATTACTCAGCTGTTAAAAAGAATACATTTGAATCAGTTCTGATGAGATGGATGAAACTGGAAACGATTATACAGAGTGAAGTAAGCCAGAAAGAAAAACACCAATACAGTATACTAACACATATATATGGAATTTAGAAAGATGGCAATGATGACCCTGTATGCAGGACAGCAAAAAAGACACAGATGTGTATAATGGACTTTTGGACTCAGAGGGAGAGGGAGAGGGAGAGGGTGGGATGATTTGGGAGAATGGCATTGTGACATGTATACTATCATGTAAGAATCGAATCGCCAGTCTATGTCCGACGCAGGATACAGCATGCTTGGGGCTGGTGCACAGTGATGACCCAGAGAGATGTTATGGGGAGGGAGGTGGGAGGGGGGTTCATGTTTGGGAATGCATGTACACCCGTGGTGGATTCATGTCAATGTATGGCAAAACCAATACAGTATTGTAAATTAAAATAAAGTAAAAAAAAAAAAAGGAAAAAAATAAATAAAATTAGTACAAATGAAGTTATTTATAAAACAGAAATAGATGCACAGACATGGAAAACAAATTTGTGGCTACCAAAGGGGAAAGTGGGAAAAGGGATAAATTAGAAGTTTGGGATTATACACACTACTGTACATAAGATAGGTAACCAACAAGGGTCTACTGTATAGCACAGGGAATTCAATATCTTGTAACAACCTATAAGGGGAAAGAATTTGAAAAATTATATGTATATATATATAGATAGAGAGAGAGAGAGAGAGCTGAATCCCTGTGATGTACACCTGAAAACCAACACAGCATTGTAAGTCACCTGTATTTCAATAAAAATATTTGTACATAGATACAATAAAATTTTCTAGGGCCCCCTCCAAAAAAATAACCCTTCTGAAAAGAGGGTGAAAATAAACCTTGCTAGCAGGTGGTCAGTAATTTTGCCTACTCTGGATTTGGGGCTACAAAGGTGATGGCGGGATGAGAATTGAGCAGAGACAAATACATATACATACACAGATTTGATGTTAAAACCACCACACATGTGACATGATGATGAATGCCCACATCTAGCTATTCTGTAAGGAAGGTGTTTCAACTGACAGCCCGAGACAGCAAAACCACCCCTGAACATCTGTTTCCCCCATTTTGCCAAAGAGCATTCTTTTTTAATCCTTTTTTAATAATCTGACCTGTTCCATTTTTCTGGCAGAGGGCCCTGGCAAGGCAAGCACTGGCTTTTCTGTCTGTATTCCAACTTCGGATGGGAACAGGAAGGAGGCAGCAAGAGGGGGAAGGGAGAGGAAAAGACAGAGGGGAACTGAGGCAGACACCGGGGAGAGGGTATACAGGGATCCAGACGCGGGGAGAAAGGAGAAAAAGGGAGGGACACCCAGGAGAGAGAGAGCCGAAGAGTCCCAGCAGGCCACTTTAATATGCCCACCCCGGGGGGCACGACTGATTTGAAAGAAATCCAAACAGACAGGACATATTCCAGAAAGATCATCCAGTACAAATGTGACCCAGAAACCCGTAATCACAGCATTCTCGAACAGATCAAGCTGGTTATTTAACACTCTTTAGACTCAGAAAGTCTTTAACAATTGATGAAATATCATCATTTCTAAGTGCTTTGTGTTTAATATTTTTCTAGTAAAACATCTCTTTGGCAAGGAAAATGTCCTTTCCATTCTCTGTGTGTGTGTGTGTCTTTTATCCCACTATTCCATACCTCTTTTGCCCTTTTAGCCTAGATAGACAACCATTTGGGCTTCCCAGGTGGCGCTAGTGGTGAAGAACCTGTCTGCCAATGCAGGAGATGTTAAGAGACTCTGGTTCGATCCCTGGGTCAGGAAGATCCGCTGGAGGAGGGCATGGCAACCCACTTCACTATTCTTGCCTGGAGAATCCCATGGACAGAGGAGCCTGGCAGGTTACAGTCCATGGGGTCACAGTCAGACAGGACTGGAGCGACTTAGCACAGCACAGCACAGATAACCACTTACCCGCCACCCCCCACCCTCGCCAAAAGTGATTCTCATTTTCTCCTGCCTACTCCATTCTCTTTCCCAAGGAAAACACCTCAAAGTAAGACCTCGCCTCCTGCGCAGTGAGCAGTATCACTTCGCCGACAAACACCAGGGGAACTGGGATGAGTTTTACACCCAGGCCGGGGTCCACCTGCCCTCAGTTACACTTTCAGACATTCCCCTCCAGGCTGCCCCTGCCCTGCCCCGAACTGCGCTGCCGCCAAGCTCTGGTTTCCTTAGAAATGGCGTTGGCACCATCCGGAAACGGTAAGAGCTTTCCTGTCCCAGCGGCTCCGCGCTGCTGAAACACGGATAGGAGAGCGGGAACTGGATGATGGAAGCTAGGAAGAGTTTTTCTGATTGCCGTTTCAGATCCCATTATGGAAAATTCCTGTAGACTATATTTATCATTATTTGGTGGTCTCAAGGAAATATATATAACACACACACACACACACACACACATACACGTATGGCTTTGAGCACCTACTATTCATTCATTTATTCAACAAGAACGTATTGGACAGGCTTCTACTGTGTAATCAAGCCCTGTGCTAGTTACTTTTACATCATTTATAGAAACCAAATCCTCCTGCATGCATGCTCCGTTGTGTCTGATTCTGCAATGCTGTGAACTATAGCCCGCCAGGCCCCTTCTGTCCATGGAACTTTCCAGGCAAGAATACTGGAGTGGGTTGCCATTTCCTTCTTCAATCCCCCTGGGAGGAGGGCAACTTCTATATTCTCCTCTCCAAGAAACAGACTTGCTTCTGGAGCCAGAAATTCTATTTCGAGTGGAAGTTTTCCCTCTAACTAGCTGAGGGACGTGGGGCAGATAACTTAATCCCTCTGAGCCTCTGTTTCCTCCTCCATGAGGTGAAGATAATTCCTTCTGCCTCACCGAGTTCTTCTGCATTTGAAACGAACTGATAAACTCAAGGAGATCAATCATGCAAGAGGCCGAGTGCCCAGATTTCGGAAACTGTAACAATGGTGAGCCGCTCTGTAATTGTTTTGCTGGAGCCAGGAGGCCAGACCGCGCCTTGCGGTAGGGTGAGGTTTCCTGTGAAGAGAATTGAATTTTCCACAGTCAATCATCCTGAGAAAAGTTAAACTGGAGTGAAAACTCCCTCCCTCTCAGAAGCCACGGCCAGGGGAGGAGGAAGGCAGGCCAGACGGGCTTCGAAAGCTGCAGAGATCTGGGGCAGTTCCATGGGTGGAGTGAACGGCCCTGGCCGTTTAAAGACCAGCTCAGAGCCAGGCATGTGGCCAACCTAATCCCAGCCCCTAGGTGAGTGGGGGCTTGCGTAGTGACTAGAAAGCCCTGGGCCAACTCTGCAGCATTTGGAGAGGGGTGCCCTTGGCCCTTTGGCCAGCCCAAGGCAGGTCACTGGGAAACCAGTTAGGCTCCGGGCAGGCGAACGCCAAGCCCTGGGTTCTGTCCTGAGTAGAGGCAGCAGCAGTGATGGCTGTGCCGTGGGGTCACTGGTTTCTGGAGAAAGAGGTTGTGAACAGTTACCAAGGTGTCCACTGGCCTCAATAAGGTGTATCTGGATTCCAGCTCCCTTGGCAAAAGACTGGAACAATCAGAACTGACTCTGTGGATGTGAACAAGCACCCCTGAGAATTACTGGGCTTAAAATTAGAGGGTAGCCTTAGAAAAAGACTTGATTTGTTAGTAATGTGTGCTTATCCGCTCAGTCATGTCCAACTCTTTGCAGCCCTTTGGACTAGCCTGCCAGGCTCTTCTGTCCATGGGATTCTCCAGGCAAGAATACTGGAGTGGGTAGCCATTCCCTTCTCCAGGGGATGTTCCTGACCCAGAGATTGAACCCAGGTCTCCTGCACTACAGGCAGGAGCCATCAGGGAAGCCCAATTTGTTAGTAATATGCACAGGAAAATCCTTGGAAATTGTTATTGGGCTATCAATGTGGTTGGTATGATTTAAACTCCAAGCTGGGAAGCTGGGTAGACTGTTTACACCCCTACAGAGCCCAGCACAGGGTAAGTGAATAATAATAAAGGTCTGGGACTTTTCTCCTTATTTCCCCCCACATGATGAGAAGGAGTTTCTCTCCTGCAACTTTGGTTGCAGGAACAGATCTGCAACCTCTTGCTGCATCCTCTTAACACAGGGTGCAGAAGAGGAGATGAGTGGCCATATTATTTAATTTATGTCAAAACCCAGGTCTTTCAGAAGGCTTGACCATGCCTGTAGGGATCAGGACATTCGTCCAGGGACATGAAACATAGTAAACATTTAATGATGGTTACGACATTCAGAAGACTCTTGAGTCCCTTGGACTGCAAAGGAGATCAAACCAATCAATATTAAAGGAAATCAACCCTGAATATTCATCAGAAGGACTGATTCTCAAGCTGAAGCGCTAATACTTTGGCCACCTGATGCAAAGAGGCAACTCATTGGAAAAGACCCTGATTCTGGGAAAGACTGAGGGCAGGAGGAGAAGGGGCGACAGAGGGTGAGGTGGTTGGATGGCATCACTGACGTGATGGACATGAGTTTGATCAAGCTCCGGGAGATAGTGAAGGACAGGGAAGCCTTATATGCTGCAGTCTCTGGGTTCCCAAATAGTTAGACACGACTGAGTGACTGAACAACAACGATGACATTCAAGCGTTCCTTCTAAAACCCATTTGCTCCTTACCACTATGGTCTGAGGCTGGTACTATTGTTAGCCCTGTCATATCAGAGAGAGTCCCAACAGGAAATGGGTGGTATACTCTTAAAAAAGTGGTTGAAGGGCCTGCTGATGAGAGTGTGATGGGCAGGGAGAAGGGAAAACAGGCGATGGGGGAGCAGCCTGGGGCGAGCCAGACTGGGTGTGGCTGCCACCCCTCATTCAGAAGGGGAGGTTCCAGAACCCAGCAGGATCCGACGCTGCAGGAGAGCAAGCAGTGGCCTAGACTGATCCACCCCTGTCATCCCACAGCCCCATGGGAAGGGACTAAGTACCTTGACATCCCTTGGTTTCCACCCTCCCACATCCTGCTGGTACCTTTCACTGGCCAAAAAGGAAGCCATGGGTGTCTATCCAGAAAGGTAAGTTTTCCAGGGCAGTGAGCAGGGTGGTGAAGGATGGTAAGTGGGTCTGGAAGAGCATCAGAAGAGAGCTGACACATGAGTTTATAGATTAGGAAACAGACATATAGATGACATAACCTGCCCAATGTCACAGAGCAAATAAGAGGTGGGATCAAACTGAAGCCCACACAGTATGACTCTGAATTCACGCTCTCAACCACTAAGACATGCACCCTAGAACTGACTGAAAAGATTACTCGTTATCCAGCACCTTTCCCCCCTGCATCCGGCTCAGTCATCCTTCCACTAATAGACTCCACTTACTCCCACCCAGATTTTCCAGCCTTCTTGGAGCAAGGTATGGCCATCTGACTAGAGTTCAGGCCAAAGGAATGCAAATGAAACAATGTGAGCAGCTTTTAGATAACACCCTCCACTTTTCTTCTCTCTTTCCTATAGACGAGGATGTGGGATGTGATGGTGCGATCTGAAGCAGCCACCTTAGCCCACGGCAGGGAAACTCCATTTGAGGTTATCAGAGGATGGCGAAGCCACTATGTCAGCGCTGAACTCTTATGCTCCAAGTGAAAGACAATTCAACTTGTTTTTTGTTTCACTCACTGTTATCTTAGCCTTGGTTGTAGCAGCCGAACCAGTGACTTAAACAATACGAAGACCAGGATGTAGCTCAGTCACTGTGGTTAAAGCAGCAGGAGACGTGACCGGTAGAGGTGGTTAGTGATCACCAATGCAAGTGCGCTCCTCTTCTTTCTGGCTGTTGCTGCTGCTGCTGCTAAGTCGCTTCAGTCATGTCTGACTCTGTGCGACCCCACAGACGGCAGCCCAACAGGCTCCCCCCGTTACTAGACTACATTTCCCAGCCTCTTTCCATCTGCGTGAGGCTATGGGACTAGCTCCCACCTCTGGAATTGGAGGGAAGGTGAGTGTGCTACCCCCAGGCTGAGACAACCATCAGTGAGCGTACCTTTGTCCCGCTCACCTTAGTCACTTGTCTGCCAAAAGCATGTAAAGCATCCAGTGAAGGAACGTGATGTTCTAGAGTAGCATGGATGAAAACAGGAAAGGAGCCTGGGGTTCTCCATGACCACATGGATCAGAGCCCTCCGACAACTCAACACTTGACTACAATACAAGCAACAAACACCACCTCTATGGTGTTCACTGACATTTGAGCTTGTTTGTTACAGCAGCGGTTCGTCTGTCTATTCTGACTATTTTCATACTTCCCAGTTGCTGCACTCTGACAGACGTGAGTACTATTATCCAGCAGTGCAGTCTTAGCCCCTGTTTTAGGAGGGCAAGGGGTGGGCTGGCAAACATTTACTGTTTTAGAGAAGTTACACAACTGTTACCAATTATTGTAATAAAGCCCCTACATCCTGCTTGAATAAGGAAGGCAAGAATAGTACAAGAAAACCCTTTCTCATGGTACACTGGCCCTGGGGGCACTGGCCTTGATCTCTCAAGAATGCTATTCCCATGAACATTCCTTTGGGGACTCAGGAAAGTTCACAGAGTCTGAGCAAAAAAGAGCATCAACTGAACACACTGAGGCATTTCAGAGGGTCAAGAAGCCCCAAAGGGCAGCAAATTAGGGAAAGTTAAGGAAACAGCCACCCATCCATGTCCATGTCCTTTTCAGTGGTAAGGGAGTGGACTCTCTTCCATTCTTCCTAATGTCCAAATTTTCTAAAGTAAGCATGTGCTACTTTTATATTAAAAAGTGGCTTTAAATTTTCCATTGTTAAGAAACAAGATAAACCGATTAAGCCTAAGGAATGAACAGATGAGAGAGATACAGGTCAAAGGATACAAGTGCCCCAAGGCATTGGTATGACAAACAGACAGTTCAGTCTTAGGAATATACAACGATGAAAAGACAAAGCATCTCAGAGGTGACCCTCATTCACTCATTCAATAAGCATTTCCTGTACCAGGTACTGGGCTGGCTGCTAGGTCTGCAAAGAAGAATGAAGTGGCCACAACCGCACACAGTAGCCGACAACCCTGGCTACACACCAGAATAACTTGGGATTCAGTTTTTAAAACATACAGTGATAAAATACGGATGCTTAGGTCCACACTCCAGGGATTCTAATGTAATTGGTCAGGGTTACGACTTGGTCTTAGGACTCTTAATAGCTCCCCTGATTCTACTGAGCAAGGTGGAGAATCCCTAGGAACATGTGACACATGAACTAAGTGTTGAAGGAAGGGTAGGAGCCAGCCAGGAAAGGAAGAGAGAAGGGGCGGTATTATGTAGCCAGAGCTGCATTTAGACTGTCCCGTCGTTCAATGTAAACAGAGGTTAGGGTGAGCGGGGATGATGCAAATGGTGGGCGTTACCTCATGGCTAACTGAATGTCTATCTTCTAGGTAGTAGGAAGTTGATAAAGGTTACTAGACAGGGGCAGACATGATCACACCTGGCTTCATTCCAACTCTCCATGCATTCTCTCTTACGCTCTCCGATGGCCATCATTTCTACGTACACATGGGGCTATAGAAGGGCTATGGAGAGACGATGCAATTTTGCCTCTAGAAAATGGTACCATCACAGGAGAGAGGGCATATTTCTGGACTCTCCATCAGAAGTCACCTTCAAGACAGCATTCATCTCGAGTTAGACTCCTATTTTCACTGCCTTTTCAAAAATTCCTTTTTGTTTTGTAGGGGGAAACAAAAGTTTATTTACTCACAGGCCCGAGAAACAGGAAGTGTGACATACTTCTGGGGGGCACAAGAGATGCCTCAGGGTGGTCAGAGGGCAGAAAGTAGGAGTGCAGGGGAACAAAAACCCCTTTTTGGTTACTTAAATTCATTACAGGATCTTGCTGCAACACTGAGAATAAATGCCCCAAAGCGCTAGTCAATAGCTTATTTGGAGACTGATATGAAAATTTGGAGTTGAAGCAAACTACCTATTGCATCTCAAAAAAGTAGTGGGACTGTCACTGAAGACCCTCAGTGGAACACCATTCCACATGCAGCTCCAAAACAAATCACTAAATAATTCAAATAACCTGATCACCATTTCTGAGCATCTGTTTAAAGAATAAGCAAATTACAGAGGAATTTCTAGAAATAAAAATGGTTTCAGTTAATAGGTTGGGACAATTGGTGAGAGCTAGTCCATACTTTATGTATTGGAAATGTGTATTTTAACTGAATAATAATAATAATAAATTAACAGCCATAGCACTTTCTGAATATCTGCACGTACAACATGTGGGGCTAGGACTTTACACACACCATTGACCATAGTCATGCAAGGTCTGCAATTAGGCTGAGAGATAACTGAGGCTCAGAGCAGTTTTGTCATCTGCCCAAGGTCACAGGTAAGTGCAGTGACAGAATTCAAACTAAGTCTTCATGGCCTCCCTCCATCTCTTCTCCAGGTCCCTAAGATCCTGGCCAAGGGGTGAATCTGTGTTCTTTTGTGCTTCAGAAAGAATGGCTGCTTGACAAGCTCACCAACTGCTATAGGGTAATCTTTCCTGCTGTGTGTCTAAGGAAAGCACCGAAAAGTATCACGATTCTTTCCAAGGAAAAAAATGCCAGCTCCCTCTTTGACCTGAATAGCATGGAAACAATGCAGTCTCATCCAGTGAGCTGCTCTGTCAGGAAGAGGAAATCCATCTGGAGACACCATGCACCCAAGCAGCATGGCACCCAGTGTAAATAATAAACATCCAACAGCCACACGCCTCCTTTGGCTTAAGATTTCAGGAGGCTGGAATTGGGTGATGCCTTAGAGGCTGCTTGGCACAACCCCTGCTTTTCAAAGATGAGAAAACAGACTGGTTAACAGATCTACTAAAGCAGGCACGGCTCCCCAGGTAGCTCAGTGGTAAAGACTCTCCCCATCAACGCAGGAGACACAGAAGACACGGGTTCAATCCCTGGGTCGGGAAGATCTCCTGGAGTAGGAAATGGCACCCGACTCCAGTATTCTTGCCTGAAGAATCCCATGGACAGAGGAACCTGGCGGGCTTCAGTCCATGGGATTGCAAGAGTTGGACACGACTGAGCACAAGCCTAAGGAAGGCATAGCAGCCAGAAACTTGGTCTCAAACTCTGACTCTGTATTTTATATTATTTTGTATTCTCAATCATCTTGCATCCCAGAGCCCAGGAGGGAACCCCATGATTCCTATAACACTCTCACCTCCTCATGAAAAACTGGGCTTTCCCCACAGAGAAGCTGAAGGGGGAAAAAAGGGCTGTTTTCTGAATTTCTACTGCTGATTTGAAGGGCTCCCCCTACCGATCAGCTGGGCCATCCAGGCTGTGTTAGTCCCAAAGGGAGAGATGGAAACAAAAGAGGATCAATCACCTGGGCCTTTCAGGTACATAAATCACTCTGCCAATGCAAACAATTATGTGTTTATACAGGTGGTTTCTCGGAGGAAGGAATGCTCATTCTGCCATGGCTGACACTTATCTATAATTTAAGAGAACCAAACAGCTTCTGTCCCACGTAAAGCATCAATGCTGGTGTCATTTACACACAAGTAGACACGTATAGAGCAGATCACCAAGAATCTGCCCTCTTCAGAAACTGCTTCATGCAAAGCTATGGTTTAGATGTCATTTCCATTTCATAAAAAGGCTCACCACAGTGTCCCTTCAGAAGCTAGTTTTGTTCATGCATTTAATTTGTGATTCCATTTCCAGAGATGTGATTGCTTCATAACTTGTCAGAAACATTTTCTGAATAAAACAAGGTCCTCTTCCCTGCCTCAGAACGCCTCCCTTGATCCAGACCTATTTTGGGGGCCTGGCTCCTAGACATGGATGAAAGTCCTTGCTGCGGTGGAATTTAATTAACTTCAGCCAGCGTGGGTCTTGCCAAGGACACACAGACAAGGAGGAAAGGATGATCAGACACATGGTACCCAAGGCTCAGAGCCTCACTGTGGATAAACATTCTTAAACAGCTGTCATTTCATGGAAGGAAGGCGAGATGTTCAAGCTGGTGATAAAAGAACAGCAGAGACAGACTTGACAGCCCAGATTGTTAGTGGCTTAAGGAAACCGAGAATGAGAAAGAAAACCAAAACCAAAAACCGTCAACCACTGAGCTACCAAATGAGGCTGGGTGGCAGGAATACGCGGAGGTATCCCAACAATGCAAATGTCTTTCTCTTCACGGGAGGAAGTCTGTCTCTGACAAGTGTGTCCTGGCTCACCCACCACAAACCTACACTTAGAATGACGGGCGGAAGAGGATGAAATGCCCTATTCCCAGACACCTGGAGGAAAAACAGACGTCAAGGACGATCGCAGCTCCAAGGTCTTGAAATTTAATTACCAGAACGTTTTTGGCCCTGGACTTCATTAAATTCAGGTTAGGGAGTAGCCACACGATGTCCTTCTTGTGGCATTTACCTGCTAGCTGCATCTTTCCAGGCAGGATGAGACCACCTGCTTGCAGGGGCCCGCTGATCAGGAAGTTTGCTGTGGCGCGCTCCTGGGAGCATCACCAAAGACCAGGATACACACACACACACACACACACACACACACACACATTGCACAGCCGACTCACACACACTCCCCTCCCCCGCCACCTCCAAAGCACACGCTCCAGGAAAAGGCCAGTTCTCACCGCAAAAGGAGCGTGCAGCAGGGCCAGAGTCCCCCAGCCAGCCCTTTCTCTCCGCCCCTCGGGCTTGGACTCCACATTCGCGATTCCCAGGCTGGGTTCTAATAAGAAAAAGCAAAAAGGGCAGACTTACCGAACTCCTCCGGGCTGTAGGGCGCGGGAGAGGCTTCCACAAACTCGTTGTCTGGAGGAAGAAGAAAAGCAGAAAACAAAAATAGAATCTCAACCATTCAGGGCTAATCGATTAAAAATCAGTTACCGCGCAGATCCCTTAGAAAAGCGCGCGTTTCTCTCTCCCAGCGACGGGAATCCGTGAACCTGGGGCCTCACAGAGTTCCAGATGCCAGATCCACTTGGGGGAAGAAATCGTTAAAGAAACTTGGAGGGGAGCATTTCGGCACAGGAACCAAGCGTCTTCTGGGCGCACGCAAGTGTGCGCCAACTTTCCGTAGGTGCGAGCCCATGGATCCCCCAGGCCGGGCGCGCCAGGCAGCGACCTCCCCCTCTGCCCTCAGCCTGCGGGGCGCATCGCGGCGTCCCCCGGGTCTAGTGTTGACGCCCGGCGCCCAGGAGCCCCAAAGTTTCCTGGCGGGTCCGGGAGGCCCGAGAGCGCGCAGCGGCGGCGGCGGCGAGCTCCCTGCGCCCACCCGATGGAGCGCCCGTGCACATCCCCACTACCCGTTGCTAGGAGACCGCGGCCTTCACGCTTGGCAGTGGCGCGCGCGCTGCCTCCCGACTCCCGGTGGGAGGGCATCTTCCCCACCCCCACTCTCTCTGACCATTTATGACAAAAGAGCGGGTAACCAGTTGTAAAATGATTTCTGCAGCATTTTTGTATTACGTCTGTCCTGTTCCCATGCTTGAGAAATCGTGGGTTTTTGTTTTTTTGTTTTTTTTTGCTTTTCTTCTCCTGGGGAAAGGCAGGAGTTTCAGAGCTTGAATATTCCCTGCAGCAAGGAAGGGTTTCCAACGCCCCCAACCATCTCCTTTGAACCTGAATTTTGACTCCACTCCAAGCAATATTTCTTCCTCTTAAGAGACTAGCAGGGAAGATAATATGCCTTCATTTCACAGATAGGGAAACTGAGGCTCAGAAGTTAAGTAACTTATATATGACTGCACACCGTTGTTATACTGTGTGTGTGTGTGTGTGTGTTTGCGTGCGCACGCGCGTACACGTATCAGCAAAGAGCAGAGCCATATTCCTTCTAATATAAAAAGAGCTGAGCAGTTTCACGTACAGAATGTAGAAACAAAAGTTTGGATCTGAAAGTTTGAGTTGTAGGTCCTAAAGAAATTGATGTCAGGTTGCGGGAATCTCCCTCCCTGGGTCAGTGGCCTGAATAACTTGTACAGATGGATTATGTGTTTCCTATCGGGACTGACTGACACCTCACTCAGGAGGGCCCTGGGCTATGGGAAAGTGCTCTAGAGATGCTGGGAGGAGGCAGAGGAAAGAAGGCGCAGACATAGAAAACGGCTCTCTATTCTCCATCCCTGGCCTTGAACACTGATAGTTGGAGAGTTAACAGTCTGGGTAACGAACCGGGGACCTTCTACAGTCTCAGACTGATCAGATCGCCAGCTGCAGCAGCCCAAGGGCCCATGGACCTGTGCTGAGGTGCTCTCATTCTGTAAACCTCGGTCATCTCTGAGTGTTCTACAGTCAGTCCACAATTTACCGTGGAGAACAGAAAGAAGGCACCCTGGCCCCAGTACCCACAGAGGAATGGCCGGGGACTAGGCTGAGACTGTCCTCCTTCCACATCAGGGTAACCGTTCTTATTCTTCTTCCTTTTCTGTTGGCTGCCCTGAGAGTGGCTTGAGGGATATCTCAGTTCCCTGACCAAGGACTGAACCAGGGCCACAGCAGTGAAAGCCCAGAATCCTAACCACTAGGCCAAGGAACTCCCCAAAGCAACCATGCCTGAACTGCCTAGCCTATCTCTCTATCCTCTTCTGTTTTCCCCACTCCTGACAGTCTGAGCTCTGAAATCCAAGAAGTGAATGTGCTTAGGTGAATGTTTGCCATATCAAGACATCCCCTCCCATCTCCTGAAAACCTCCATTTGCTCTCAGGAATTCATGGATTTCCCTGATGGCTAGTTGATAAAGAATCCACCTGCAATGCAGGAGACCCCGGTTCGATTCCTGGGTTGGGAAGATCCCCTGGAGAAGGGAATGGCTACTCACTCCAGTATTCTCGCCTGGAGAATTCCATGAACTGGATCCCAGAGAGCTGGACACGACTGAGTGACTTTCACTTTCATTCATGGTTCGTCAAACTTTCTTTCAACTCCTCACTCTGCTGGAAACCTGGCTCTCCTTGAAAATAACAGAGCACGTTGTCCACGACCTTTACTCACTGCAGCCGTCTACAGACCTCTGTGTTATTCTGCCTCATTTCTTGAAGGTGTTGGCATCTGGCTCACTGTCACTTTCCCCAATACCGTTCCCATGATAATTTTTATTTCCAAATCTACCAGTGGATTCTTCTCATACTCTGGTCTCTCAGCTCTTCAACATCCTCTCCCTTCCTGCAGCTCCAGCTATCCCAGCTTCCTGCCCTCCTAGTAACACCATCTGTAATCTCAACACCAAGCATTCCACTCTCCTATCACCATCACTCAGCCTTCCAAGCTTTCCAGCTTATTCTTCCTGTTATCCTCACCCAATGTCTCCTTGACCCCAACCGCTCCTGTAATTTGCTGATCCTGTGACCTTTTTTGTGTCCCTTACTGTCCCTCTTGACATTCTTTTCTCTTTTAACCAGCCTAGTTTCTAGGTTTACTATTATCATTTCTCTTATATGTGCCTTCAAATCCACCTCTCTCTATGTCTACTAAGTCTTTGGGAAAACTATACCCCTGATAAAATCTATTTCTTTATCTTCTCTCTGCCAGCAGCCAGTGAAACATGATCAGAGAAGCATAGCATCATGCTGACTGGTCTTATTTTCAATGTGTTCTGGATCATTCCCATCAATATACAAATATGCTACTATCTTTCTATCTTTAAAAAATTTTTTTCCAACTCTACCTCTCTCTTCCATTTACTGATCTCAAGTCTCAGTGACAGTTTACCACAAAATTCATCAAAGAATTTTTTACACTCATTGTTTCCACCATCTTCCTTTAATCTTAAAGGCAAACAGGCTTATAGCTCATCACTCTTCCAGAGTAGCTCTTGTCAGGGTCAAGACTGACCTTGGCATTGCCAAATTCCAATGGCCAGTTCTTGATCTGAGTAGGAGCCTTCGACTCCCTGATGCCATGAGGAGGTGAGCTCAGATGGCGTGTTTGCAGGACTAGTCACCTCCAATTCCCCGTCAGATCAGGAGGCAACTAGCCTTTGTGTTCCAAGAGAGACAATCTACAGAGGGCTTTGGTATGAGAGCAAAGGTCTGGTTATGGGTCAACCAGACCTTGGCTCTAATACCAGATTCATTATTAACTAGTAGTTTAATTTCTGCTAACCTTAGTTTTCTATAAAAATGGAGATAATTACACCTAACTCATAAGGTTGTAGCAAGAATGCAATAAACTACAGCATTTAGAGCCTGTAGAATAGAGACTGTCACACTGAAAATCAAGTACATGTTAATTATTATTAGATGGTATGCTCTTTCACAACTGAGGAAAATGAGGCTCTTCTCTTTAACGGCTTCGAGTTACTGAAAGAAATCACTAACCACAGATTACGCTTCCAATTAAAAGCAATGTACATGGTCCCACCTCTTAGTTTGCTTTCTAAGAGTTTCCTTGAAAGTTGGTTATGTGGAATTAGGATCAGCCATTCCCCATAGGAAGAGCATTACAAATATTCTACCAGGTGATTAGGTTCTGGAGCCTGCCAGATTGTTCTAACTCACAATGGACTCCCTTTCAATTTGTTCCCTGTAAATGGATGACTCATAAGCTAAGAACTTTTCTTGCAGCCCTTCAGTTATTTAAATTTCCTAATCAGCTGAAAGTTAATGAAAAAATATTTTTCTTGTTTTAATATTTGTTGTTGACAATTTTTCTAAAATATATGATTCCAATTTTCTATCTTAGGAAGCAAAGCAGAGCAAAAAATAACATTTCCTGTTAGTTAAACAATATTTATGGGGAAGTACCATGCTTCTCTGGTGGTTCAAATGGTAAAGAATCCGCCTGCAATGCAGGAGACCTAGATTCCATCCCTGGGTCAGGAAGATCCCCTAGTGAAGGGAATGGCAACCCACTCCAGTATTCTTGCCTGGAGAATTCCCATGGACAGAGGAGCCTGGCAGGCTACCATCCATGGGGTTGCAAAGAGTCAGATACGACTGAGCAACTAAGCATACACACCATGCTGCCAGGATGGTAGGCAATGCATCTGCGAGGCAAGGCAGATACAATAGTGGTCAGAATGGGTTCCTGTCCTCATGTTGCTCACTTTCCAATAGGTTCAGAAGACCTTCCTACCCTTAGGCAATATCTCAAACTGGATTCTTATAGACCTCTTATAAAGAAATGGTTCTGCAAATAAGTTAATCAGTTCCATTTTTCTAGATTCATATATAATGCATTAATATACAATATTTGATTTTCTGACTTACTTTACTCCACATGACAGGTACTATTCAATTTGCAGGACACAAATAGAGATGCAGATGTTGAGAACCATCACGTGCACGTAGCGGGGGGAAGGGGAGGGTGAGGCAAACTGGGAGAGCAGCGTTGACATATGCACTATCATGTGTAAATAGACAGCTCGTGGAAAGCTGCTGTATAACACCGGGAGCTCAGATCGGTGCTCTGTGATGACCTAGAGGGGTGGGATGAAGGGAAGAGGCTCAGGAGGGAGGGGATGTATGTATACATATAGCTGAGTCCCTTTGTTGTACAGCAGAAACTAACATAACATTGTAAAGCAATTATGTGAAGTGAAGGTGAAAGTCTCTCAGTTGTGTCTGACTCTTTGCAACCCCATGGACTATAGAGTCCATGGAATTGTCCAGGCCAGAAAACTGGAGTGGGTAGCCATTCCTTTTTCCAGAGAATCTTCCCAATTCAGGGATCGAACTCTGGTCTCCCACATTGCAGGTGGATTCTTTACCAGCTGAGCCACAAGGGAAGCCCAAAGCAATTATACTCCAATATAAAAAGAAATTGTTCTGCTGGGAAGTTATAAAAGAGAGTACACAATATTATAGGTTGGAATCTCAGTTCTGTCAAATTATTAGGGGAGAAATCACAGGGCTGTTACTAGATCTCCCAGAGCTTCAGTTTCCTGACGATAATACTTAATACCGTATTGCTGGGAGAAGCTGAGCAGGTCAAGTGTGAAACAGACCAAGCACAGTGCTGGACACCGTGGATGCTGAGGAAGAAATGTTCCTTTCTCTCCCACACAGAAGGCTTGGGCATGCTGGAGTCCCTTTTTTTGGGCTTCCCTTGTAGTTCAGTCGGTAAAGAATCCGCCTGCAAGGCAGGAGACCCGGCTTCGATTCCTGGGTTGGGATGATCCCCTGGAGAAGAAAATGGCAACCCACTCCAGTATTCTTGCCTGGGAAACCCCATGGACAGAAGATCCTGGCGGGCTACAGACCATGGGGTCTCAAGAGTCACACATGACTTAGCAACTCAACCACCACAGAAGGAGAGTGGGCTTCCTGCTGCTATGGCCTCTAAAGACAGGGACATAATCTCCGATCTTATTTCTAGGGCAGCATTTATTAGAAAGTGGGACATATGGAGAGAAAGCAGCAAGAAGGAAATATTTCTGGGGCTCAGGGTGAATTATTTCTGGGACTCAGGTTTTCCACAGAAGCAGAGTGCAACAAAGGGCTGATGGCTAATCTCCACTCTTACTATTATCCTCTACATGAGGTGAGCAGACTTTTGAGAGCTAACCTGGGAACCCAACCCCTAGCTTTAATATTTCTTTGTATATATAAAGTTAAGAATACATCAAACTTTAAATGTTTTAAATTAATTTTATTTATAAGCAAATAGTTTTATTTTATAAGCAAATAATATGTATTCAAGGGAAAAGAAAAAGATATTTATTCCCCATGGGTATAAACTGCAAAAATGGAAGTCCTCCTTTCTCAGTTTCCATCCACAAACTGAAATACCATCCACAGCTTCTTGTGTGCTCATCGAGATTGCTTTTTAGGCACATTCAAACATGTTTATGAATTATTGAAACAAGTTAGGTATCCTCTGATGGCTTCTAAATGAAAGACACAGTGCATCTCTAAATGAGATCTTGGTCCAACCTTAATCATAAACTGAGATATGACTATTTTCTGTTTAGTAGTAGGGCAAGAAAGTGTATAAACAAATCTTTGGAAAAAAGTCTTATCAACTGTTATGTACAGAACAGTAAAATCTTGAACAGTATGTAGGCATTTAAAGGGTTCTATTTCAGTTATCCTGGAAACTCACTAAGCAGAGCTCTCATCCCTCCACCCAGGAGCTGTGCTCACGTGGCAACATGGAACATAATGCTAAAATCAAAGGAATTCTTTGATCCATTTTTCTAAAGCTAAAAGCACTGGAAAATGCTTTTGGAGGTGTTTCTAGCAAAGCAGCCATCACTAATATCCTGCATGGTGGGCAGGACGGCTGTGTACCAGCCCCTGCCCCCAGGAGGCTGGGGATGCCATCAGCCCCTGGCTGGCCTCTGCTGCGATGGGGCCAGGGCCTGCCTTGCTGCAGCGCTGCTTAGAGCAGAGGCCACAGGGAGGGCCAGCCTAGATGGGCTGCTTTGATACCACAGGCCCCTTGGTCAATGGAGAAAAGGAGGAGACGGACCTCATACAGGAGGTGACTTCTTCCCCCAAGAGATGGATGAGAGGTCTAAATGCCACCCTAGCAAGGACTTCCCTGGTGTTTCAGTGGTTAAGATGCCATGCTTCCAATATAGGGGATGCAAGTTTGATCCCTGGTCAGGGAACTAAGATTCCACATGCCCTGTGATGCCGCCAAAAACTTAAAAACAAAAAGTTAAAAAGAAAAAAAAAAAATGCCACACAGGGAAAAGGTTATTTTTCGGCCAAGGTATGCTATCAATTCCCTTTGCAAGAAAAAGCTGCATGGATTCCGTAGTAAGTTAGGATGGTAGCCACAGGCTAGCATCTGTGCACAGCCTTCCGATCCCTACCCCTGGGAGGTCACCGATTTCAAGCATGAAAGACAAGGAGGAGAGAGCTAAACCTTCCCTCTGCCTCCCTCTTCTCCCTGATGTTGCCCTTTGCTCATCTTCTCTGTGGGTAGCCTTCTGTCTCCTGTAGTCTCTCTGCTAGTTAATGGCAGAAGGGAGTGGAGATGCGAAGCTTCTCCTCCCCTCCCCACCCTGGGGAGCGAGGGCGAGACTGATTTAGGAGAGAAGAGATAGGCTGTGGCTGCCCGGGCCAGTCTGACTCTCTGCTGTTATCCTGTCTCTGTGTGCATCCTCTTAGGACAAGCAGACAGAGGACAGCAGGGACACATATGCGCCCACCCATAGGGCTTCATCAAAGAAAATTTTCATTTAATTGGTCTCAGCATTAGCTCCAGGGATGAAATGGCCCAAAGGACATCTCTCTTCTCCTAGGGTTTAATATTCTTTTCTTTAAGCACAACCCCACTTTTTTTTTTTTAATAATCCTTGATGAAAGGCAGAAAGAAAACAGAGTTGCTTCATTCCCTTTAAATGAAAATCAAACCTCAGAGAATGCTTTAAGTGTTGATACTGTCCAGAAGAAAGAAATGGCCCTAACGGAAGAATTGTGGGTACGTGCATGCTAAGTTTCTTCAGTCGTGTCCGACTCTGAGACCCTATGGACTGTAATCCGCCAGGCTCTTCTGTCCATGGGATTCTCCAGGCAAGAATGCTGGAGTGGGTTGCCATGCCCTCCTCCAGGGACTCTTCCCCACCCAGGGATCAAACCCATGTCTCATGTCTCTTGCATGGGTAGGCGGGGTTGTTTTTTTTTAACCACTAGTGCCACCTATATGTCACTTGAAAAGAAAAAAAAAATCATTCTTCTTACAGAAACAGTACAAGCCAAGAGATGATATGGTACTAAGTCTGACAGGAAGACAAGGATTCATTTTGGTAAAAATGCTTAGTATGTTCTCTGAACAATTCAAATACCAATGCAGTAGATGCTACTAACAACAGCAAAGTGTTTTATGAAGTATATGAACTGGGATCCATCCAGCCCACCTCCCACCCCTAGGTAACACCCCCTGTTACCAACTATGGAATAGAGGTGAAGATTTAAAAGACTCTTCACTCAGCATCATATCAAAGGAAATGAACTCTGGCTGAGCCAAGAAGCGACTAGAAGGTATATGTGGCTATGACTCAGAATAAACCATTCCAAAAATACACACAGAAAAAGGTCCCTGCAGAAGAAAATCATACACTTCCAGCTTGCATTCAGCTGGATCTATTGAGTGAAGTCAGACAAAATACCTTGTGTTAAGACGAAAGGTAAAAACATTCGGTGTCATTGAAATCTATAACTAAACCATTATGAGAGGTCCATAGAATAGATGTGAGTTTCTGCTGACATGCAGAGACTGTCCTCATCTCCCAGTTTGGACTGAGGCCTTAGAGGAAATCACTTCTTTCAGACATTGCAAATAGAGTCTACCTGGTGCACAAAAGCCTCTCTTTGTTTCACATTAAAATGGTTTTTCCAACAAACTATGGTCTTAGCAATGTAGGTGCTGAAAGGAGAAGCAGAAGCCTGAGTTCTCGCCTTAGTTTTGCCACTAAATCTTTGACAAGTCTCCAGACCCACCTAGCCTATGATCTCCTCTGTAAAAAAAAAAAAACAAAAAACTGACGTTTATGAAACTTGCTAAAACAAATGCCAATAGGAGACCAGGGATGACAGATTATGTTGTATCTTTTTACCAGCCTGTATGCAGGAGAAACAGACACAAAGCTCAACTATATCCAGTTTTATTTTATAAAATAAAATAATTTTTTTAAAAAAAGAAATAGGACTTCCTTGGTGGCCCAGCAGTTAGGAATCCAGCTGCCAATGCAGGAGGCACGAGTTCAATCCCTGATCTGGGAAGATTCCACATGCTGCGGGACAGCTAAGCCCACGTACCCAAGCCACCATAGTGAGAAGCCCTCACCCTGCCATTAGAAAGTAGCCCCACTCACCCAAACTAGAGAAAGCATGCAGAATCTTCCTGGACACGTTTCGTGGAGTGCTGCCGTCAGGTTGTCTAAGTCAGAGCAGTGCTTATTGAAATTAATCATTTCAGGGGGTTCCTGAATCATTGGAGGGGATTCCATCTTCATCCAGGAAGACGCCGCATGCTGCAGGGCGACTAAGCTGGTGGGCCACAGCTACTGAACCCACGTGCCCTAGAGCTCATGCTTTGCAACAAGAGAAGCCAGAGCAATGAGAAGGTCACAGACTGCTGCTGGAGAGTAGTCCCTGCTTACTGCAGCTACAGAAAGCCCGCACACAGCAACAAAGATCGAACACAGCAAAAGTAAGCAAATAATATATTTTTTTTTTTAAGAAATAGATTCAGAGGATCAAGCTTCCTAGACACGTGGCGCTGCCCCCTTGAAACTGACAGGGAAGTGAACTGGATGGTGCAGAGCCCTGGAGAACAAAGACCTAAGTGTGACTCTGAGCTCTACTGTCGTTTGCTGTGCAAGCTGGACTTCATATTTGTGTCTTCACACACCTCAGTTTCCTCATCTGCAAAATGGGGTTAATAGTAACTGCTCAAAGAGATTTCAGTGAGGATGTGAACAAAACGAAATAATGTCTACAGCAGTGCTTGGCACTCAGACCACACTCGGAAAAATGTCCTTCCTTCGTGCAGGAGGGAAGTCCGCCCCTTCCTGTTTTTATAACCAGAATGGGGAAACAGCGCCAATGAATTTCTAGACACACCTGGCTCGGGCTGCCAGGTTATGTTCCCCACACTTCCTGCCTCTTCCCTGATGATAAGTTTAAGCAGGTTGGGTCCCCTGGGAATAGTGAATGACAGCAGGGTTCCCAAACAGCTGAATGAACACGTGTATAACAGGAAGATGTGTTTTATGGATTCACTGTGAAGGTCTGAGGAAGCCTCTCCTCCTGTGCCAAATCCCCATATGTCTGATGGGGCAGCTGGCAAATCAGAGGCGCCTACAGCACAGCGGTTAGAACCAGGGCTCTGGCCCCCTTCTATTTTGTGTGTCAGGCTCTGCATTTGATTTCATTTGGAAAATGTGTTCCAGGCCTTTAAAATAAATTTGCGTAACCACTGGCTCAGGCCCTTGAGGGGATTTTAACAGTGTAGGCATTGGGAGTGGCAGAGGGACTTTCCTGGAGAAATTCTGTATCTCCCCCAGACATCCTGGGCTCTTCCCAGCCAGCTTTCCAGGAGGTGGACCCACCCTCATGGTAGCTGAGAGGCCCAGATGTTGCATGGAACTGGCCTTGCCTCCAGGCTCATGACTCACCAGGATAACTGAGCCTCCCTGGCAGATAACACGGTTTTTAAATGACTCCAGGAAGCCAAGAATAAGATCTCAAGGCCTGGACACTTTCAGGACTTTCTCTGGTAGCTCACTAGAAATGTAAACCCCACTAGCCCACAGTGAGCCTCCGAGATGGAGCAGCTGGCACCAGCCAGTGTTGGGAGATGGGGGACGTGGGGTAAGGGGTGGCGGGAGGATGGTCCAAAGCTGGTGGATCAAGGCCTTGGCAATGTATTAGCTGAGGTGGCCATCGGTGGCTCTTGGATGGTAATCCACACATTGCGACAGCACTGTTGGTTTTCGGGCCTTGTGAAGAGCTAGCTTTCCTTTTCTACTGTGACAACAAAATAAGCAGCAAAAAAAAAAAAAAAAAAGTCTGTAACTGGGCCCCCAGAGCTTTTAATTGAGCAGGCAGAGTACCTAGTTTTGGAGGGTGAATTGTCAGGCAATAAGTTGGCATGGCTAAGTGTTAGGCAGACCTCCATTCAAATCCCCACATTGCCCATGACCGTGAGCAAGTTTCCCAGCATCTTCAGGCTCAATTTTTTTTCATTCATAAAAGGAGAATAAGGTTGTGTGAGAGTGAATAGTGATGGTCTTTATACTAAAAAAGGGTGTAGTATCACATCCTGTGTAAGGTATCTATCTAATGAGGGATTACAAATATTCTTTTGTAATTCATCCGGTTCTGACTTAAGTCTGGCACAGAAGTCTCCCACTGTGCAAGTCTGTTTGTTTCTGAGTGTGTTTCCTCACCTCGTTTCAACATTTCACCATATTTCCATTTTACCACCCTACCTAGTCCTCTCAGGACCTGCATCCTTTCCCTGAACCCTGACCTAGGCCTCTGGTGGTGGTGGTGGTTTAGTTGTTAAGTCATGTCCAACTCTTGAGATGCCATGGACTGTAGCCCACCAGGTTCCTCTGTCGATAGGATTTTCCAGGCAAGAGTACTTAAGTGGATTGCCATTTCCTTCTCCAGGAGATCTTCCCAATCCAGGGATAGAACACTGGTCTCCTGCACTGCAGGCAGATTCTTTACTGACTGAGCTACCAGGGAAGCCCAGCTTAATCCAGCCTGAGAACCACCCTAATCCAGCCGTTCACAAGAACTTTCACATTTCAGCATACCGCTTCCTTGTGAGGGTGCTTCACCCGCACAGGACAACACAGCCAAACTCTGTCTTGGACACCTCCAACATCACAGACGGACTGTCTGAACTGGGGCCAGATAACATGGTATCTGCTGCCCATCTGAGCCAAGCTTTTCCATCAGCTCCAGAGGCTCATCACTTACCCAAAGTGCCTCTCCATCAGGCAGATCTAGACACCGGCCTGGGTCCCCTTCCTACAAGCCAGCTGTATCTCCAAAGACTGTAGATACATGATGTGGTGAACTCAAGGAGATGTGTGGTAATGCTTGGAACTGCTCACAGTAGAATTTCCAGCCACCCCTTTGTCACAGTGACCCCTGAGGCTTCTTTCTGCTCTAAACTTCCATGATGGATGATGCAGACAAACCATACTTACTTAATTCTTTCTTATGCCATCCAGCTTTGATGAACAAGCCTGGGTTCACCAAACAAAATGCTCTAGGTGTGCCAAAAGCAAGGTGAAGTGATGCCAGAAGCAGTTGTGCAATGCATTGGGCTGCCACAGTTCAAAAACATTCTCAGGGACCACAGAAATATGCAGAGGACCTGGTCTCAGCCATCATTCATTCATACATTCATTCATTCATCAAGCCACCCAGCCAGCCAGCCACCAAATACGTATCAAATATTTGCCAGGCTGCTTGTGAAAGGGAGGCAAAGGCAAATAAAATAAGACGTCTGCCCCTGAGAGGCTCACAGGTCATCTAGGATGCAGACAGTGACAATACAACATAGCAACTCTGTAACACGGCAGCTCGTTCAGATTAGGATGGGGGTGGACGGGTAAAGAGATTCCAGAAGAGATGACTGAAGCTGGAGCTTCAGAGATGAGCAGGACCTGGCCAGGGAGAAGGGACATACTAATGACAGTCTTTGCAGAGGCTCACAGGTGTGTGAGGGCATGCGGTACTCAAGGACGCAGGGGGAGGTAGATATGGTGATAAGGAAGGGCTTCGTGTTTAGTGAGGAGCAGCAGGAGATGAGTCTAGAGAGGCAAGCAGAGGTCAGACCAGGAAAGGCAGGCTGTGTGTCGAGCTGAGGAGGTCCAACTTTGTGCCCTGGGCTGTGAGGAGACATGGCTTAAGAACCTCTAAAAAGTGGCTCAGGTGGCAATGTGACAGGGTGTAGGAGTGAACAGAGATTGGTTTTTGTCTGGACTGCATCCAAGTTTCTTCTCTCAGAACCTAAAGCTTCCCTCTGGGGAAACTCCCATTGTGTGTAGTCGTCTTGGTTGGAAAGTGTACCCTGATGCAGTGCAAAAACTAAGTAAGTGTTTATTGCTATCTAAGTTACTGCATTTTAGAGATGGGGCACTGTAGGGAGTGTAGTCTGGTGATCTCTGTGTCTATCTTAATCTCTTTCTTGTATTCCCAGTGCTTGGCACATAGTAGCTGCTCATTATTAATTGAGTGAATGAATAAATAACAGCAAATGAGAGGCATACCATTTCTAAAAAGATCATGTGAATGCATTAACTTCAGTGGCCTCTGTTTTCTCATCCACAGATTAGCTCCTACCAAAGTGGATCCCCATTAGATCTGGGGGACGGGCAATGGGGCAGACCTTGGACCTGACAGAGGACCACTTGCCTGTGTCAGGGGTATGGTTTTGACACCTATATGCTCCATGCCAGGACAGTAACAACATTCCAAACTTAACACTGAGTTGCATTAATCAGATGCTAGGATGTGGACACAGAAGGAAATCTACGCTGGTTATACCGGTTGCATTATCCCCAGTTTTAATCTTTGCATGGCTGTGGAGAGGAGATGAGAGGGAAGAGATGGGAGACAGGCAAGAAAATAGCGCCTGGATGTTAGATGCTCAAAGCTATGTGACCGGCTTCCCACCCAGCTAGGGTAAGAGCTCAGTCAATGACAGCTTACATTATTTAATGGTGCTCATCACAAGCCTCCAATTAGGATTTCTTACTCCCATGTTAAGGCTGAGGAAACAATAGAGTTTCTTAAGGCCCCATAGTGTATAAAGAGAAAATTCTGTATCTGAACCTGGGTCTGTCTGACTCCAAAGTCCATGCCTTCGCCTCTCCACCCAGCTGGTTTTGAAAAGGCAGATAGCACTAGGCACATAGTGTGTATAGCTGGGTTGACCCAGTGGGTGCATGAGTTGAAGAGGACCGCGTGTATCTAGGACAGCAAAAGCAGCCATACCCCCTCTGGTGTTGGCAAAATGATGAACTCCAGCGTGAGACAGCCAGGTTCCTTCCTCCAAAGGCCATGTTTCACTAAGGTCCATGCTTCCCGCAAGTCTCTTGTATGTGCAGCTCTCTCATCAAACGGAATCTCCTGAAATAATGAGCACGAAAAAATGGAGATAATTGACTACTGATACTCTGCTGGGGCGGGAACATATTCTTGAAGGGAAGCAGTCAATTTCTAGTTTATTATGTTTCTTTAGCACATGAAGATTGTTGTCAAGATTCAGGCATTCACAATAGCCAAGACAATCCCACTTCTGGGCATCTATCCAGAAGAAAATTCTGAATTCTAAAAGATATACACAATCCTATGTTCATAGCAGCTCTATTTACAATACCCAAGACATGGAAGCAACCTAAGTGTCCATTGACAAATGAATTGATAGAGAAGAATTGGTACATATATACAATGGAATATTACTCAAGCATAAAAGAGAATGAAAAATGCCATTTGCAGCAACAGGGATGCAATTAGAGATTCTCATACCAAATGAAGTATGTCAGGGAGAGGAAGACAAATGCTATATGATATCACATATATGAGCAATCTAAAATATGACACAATTGAAGGTATCGATGAAGCTGAAACAGACATAGAGAACAGACTTGTAGCTGCCAACAGGGAAGGAGGGTGGTGGGGGATGGACTGAGAGTGGAGCTAGTAGAGGAAAACTGTTACACATAGAACAAAACAGATAAACAACAAGGTCCTAATGCATAACACAGGGAGCTATATTCAGTGACCTGGGATAAACCATAGTGGGAAGTAATATAAAAAAGAATATATGTGTGTGTGTGTGTATGTAACTGGGTCACTTTGCGGTACAGCAAGAATTCACACAACATTGTAAATCAATTATGTGTGTGTGTGTGCACGTGCATGTGTGTGTGTTAGCTGCTCAGTCATGTCTGACATTTTGTGACCCCATGGACTGTAGCCTGCCAGGCTCCTCTGTCTATGGGATTTTCCAGACACAAACACTTGGGATGGGTTGCCATTCCCTTCTCCTGGGGATCTTCCCAACCCAGAGATTGAACCCAGGTCTCCTGCATTGCAAGGAGATTCTTTACCATCTGAGCCACCTGTACTTCAATAAAACATAAAAATTAAAAGATTCAGGCATAGTCTGAGTGTGAGATCTTCAACAAGTCTAATCGAGTCAAAAAACCATGGTTCCCCTTTTCATTCAATTAGCATGTTTGTGGAACAACAATCACATTCAAGGCTTTGAGCAAGAAACTTACTGTATTTAGTTCTGCATGTTTTATAGAATCCTAGAACTTCAGGGTAGGATAAGAGTTTCATTAAAAAAAACTAAGTATATACTTCTATATGTGACTAAGAAACAGACTGGAAAATCTGAACTAAACTTTGGAGGTAAATCCCATCATATTGGAAATATGAGTACTTCTCATTTTCTTTGTAATCTTCTGCATTTTCCATAAGAGACAAGCATTACTTTTATAATCTGAAAAAATATATAATAAATATTACTTTGAAAGAAAATCCCAGGGCTGAGAAGGACCATGCATTTTCCACTTTCTCTTGAAAACCATGATAGAATGTCCATGTCATGAGGGCTCTAGTTTTCATAAAAAGGACACTTCACTGGCTGTCTCCAAGAAGTCCAGCCTGGGAATCCCTTCCAGTAAACTGTATCTGGGAAGATTACAACTCACAGCCAAACTTCTCCCTACATTACAAAGAGACTTTATAATGCTCTGCATTGCAGGTCCTCCAAAGAACACGACTGAATAATTGAAGGTGACTGATGGACCTAATCTGTGAATGCAGCCAATGAGACATTCTCCAGGGCAGAAACCCTGTCAGCCTCATTAGGATGGGCCCTGGTGATCACCAGCTGCAATCAGAGCAGCTGGCTTCCTTCGGTCTCAAGAATGATGCTCAGAGTTGCCCTGCAGGTTCCTGCACTGCCAGTCTGTCTGTGGACAAGGCAGACTGATGTGATGGGTTTTGGCTGTCTGCCTAAAAAGGGTGGTACTCTTGGAGAGTTGCAACAAACATCCACAAATCTCTAGTCGAATACCAGGAGGCACCAAAGATTGTACTGCACTTAACTGGGTCCTGGCTCACTAGGGGTTTGTGTTCAATCCAAGCACCCAAAATTTTAGAGGGGAATTCTAGACCAGAATGGGTATAGCCTAATACCATAGGGACAACACTGGATTTGTCATTAGACTCAGATTTTAATGCTAATGCTGGTACTAACTGGGTGACTTTGGGAAAATCCATTTATACTCTTGAGGTTTAATTTCCTCAACTGCAAATGAAGGAATTAGGACTAGATGATGTCAAAGGTTTGTGAAGTCTATAACACTATGCTTTTACATACAAAGGTTACCTATCCAATCACGTTAGTAGGCTGAGAAAGCTGTGTTATTTGTCCACTAGCAAATTTGAGACTTCAGCCTCAGTATGTGAGAGAGGTGGCTGATAGAGGTAGTCTGCCTTTGGAACAAGATGGGTGCTCTGTGCAAAACTAAAAACATGTTTGGAACAGAAATTCAATCCTGGGCCATGATCATACCAGTTTCTTGTTCAATCACTAAGTTATATCCAACTCTTTGCAATCCCATGGACTGCAGCATGCAGGCTCCCCTGTCCTTCACTATCTCCCAGAGTTTGCTCAAACTCATGTCCATTGAGTTGATGATGCCATCCAACCATCTCATCTTCTGTCACCCCCTTCTCCTTTTGCCTTCAATCTGTCCCAGCATCAGGGTCTCTTCTAATCAGTAGGCTCTTCACATCAGGTGGCTAAGTACTGGCGCTTCAGCTTCAGCCTCAGTCCTTCCAATGAATATTCAGGACTGATTTCCTTTAGGATCTATTGGTTTGATCTCCTTGTAGTCCAAAGGACTCTCAAGAGTCTTCTCCAGCACCAGTTTGAAAGCATCAATTCTTTGGCACTTGGCCTTCTTTATGGTCCAACTCTCACATCCATTCATGACTACCGGAAAAACCGTAGCTTTGACTATATGTACCTTTGTCAGTAAACTGATGTTTCTGCTTTAATACACTGTCTAGTTTCGTTGTAGTTTTCTTTCCAAGGAGAAAGTACTTTTTAATTTCATGGCTGCAGGTCATACAGGTATCATCATTTTATCAAATAAGCTAAATATTCAAAGTCTTATATCTTTACCAATTGTAAAATAACATTAATAATAATATTACATCCTTTATTTATTTTTTTTTCACAATATACCAAACATTTTTATTACATCCTTTAAAAGCAACATATATTTGTCATATTTTGTTCATTCAAAATCATTTCATTAATCTTGAAAAGTGAGTTGGAGATTATAATAACTTTGTTTGACAAAGATGGAACTTTACTGAATCATTGGAGAAGGGTTTTCAAAGTAGATTCTTCATCTCTCTTAGTCCAATGGCCTAGACATCCACTTCCCTTCTCCAGGGGATCTTCCTAACCCAGGAATTGAACCTGGATCTCCCACATTGCAGACAGATTCTTCACCATCTGAGCCACCAAGAAGGTGGGGGGATGAAACCCACTGGACCCCAGGAAAGAGATTTGTAAGGTGCTATCTTCTGGATGAGGGAGGTGAGGCTCTCACACCCATACATTTCATTTTATTAATCTGAACTACATAGGATCATATTGAGTGTTTTATTAACTTCAACTTGAAAGCCCTGCTGGTTTCTCTGATGCTTGAATGTCACACCTCAACTTGGGAAAGTTAAGCACAAAATGTGAAATGAAATCGCATCAAACACAAGTATTTCAAGGAAGACTGATCAGTTGCATCTGTTCCTAAAATTCTAACACCATCACACCAGTCACAGAGTTGCTCACAAAACTCTGGAGGCTAGTGGATATTTTCCTAGCTTCTAGCCATATAAGACAACTTATCCAGAGTTTTCTATAAAATGTTTAATCTGTAGCCAAGTCAAAATTCTATCAAGGACCAAGTCCATGTAAAAGAAACTAAAAGGCAAAAAAAAAAAAAATGCAAGCATAGGAATAAGAAGTAAAGAAAGTTTTCTGTAAAACAGCACATGGCAGCTCAAACAATAATACATATGACAAGGCAGAGTAGAGGGCATGAGTGGGAAAGTACTGGGAACTTACTGTTGTAATTCTGACTTTGAGAAGCTCTTTTTTTTTCCCAAGAGATATCTGTACTCCCATGTTCACTGATGCATTATTCACAATAGCCAAGATATGGAAACAACCTACGTGTCTTGTCAGTGGACGAATAGATGTGGAAGATAGATACAATTAAATATTATTCAGCTGGGGCTTCCCTGGTGGCTCAGCGGTAAAGAATCCACCTGCATTGCAGGAGACCCAGGTTCAATTCCTGGGTCAGGAAGATCCCTTAGAGGAGAACATGGCAACCCACTCCAGTATTCTTGCCAGGAGAATCCCCATGGACAGAGGAGCCTGGCAGGCGACAGTCCATAGGGTTGCACAGAGTCGGACACGACTGAAGAGACTTAGTGCGCGCGCCCATACACACACACACACACACACACACACACACACACACACACATTATTCAGCCATAAGAAAGAAGGGAATCTTGCCATTTGCAACAGCATGGATGGACCTGGAGGGCATTGTGCTGGTGAAATAAACCAGACTGAGAAAGACAAATAGTGCATGGTATCATGTACATGTAAAATCTAAAGAAAAGAAAGAACTCATAGAAACAGTATGAAAAACAGTTGCCAAGGGCAGGGTGGCAGGGGAAATAGGAAAAGGTTGGTATAAAGGGTAGAACTTTCAATTATAAGATGAACAAGTTCTAAGGATCTAATTGTATAACATTGTGACTATAACTGATAACACTATTGTATAACTGAAAATTTTTAAAAGAGTTGAATTTAATGTTCTCACTGAGAGAAAAAATAAGATAAATATATGTGAAATGATGGATGTGTTTACTAGATGGGAGAATCATTTCACAATGTGTGTGTATATATATATACATCTCAAATCATCATGATGTACACTTTAAATGTCTTCCAATATTATTTATCAATTATACCTCAATAAATCTAAAAAAATTAAAATAATAAATAGCAAAAAATGGGGAGAGAGACAGAAAGAACTGAGCAGAGTTGGACACTGGGATCTATGGAATACTGGAGTACTTTGAGCTTAATATTGATATTTAATAAATACTGGACGATTCAGTTCAGTTCAGTCCCTCAGTCGTGTCCAACTCTTGCGACCCCATGGACTACTGCATGACGGGCTTCCCTGTCCATAATCAACCCCCGGAGTTTACTCAAAGTCATGTCCATTGAGTCGGTGATGCCATCCAACCACCTCATCCTCTGTCGTCCCCTTCTCCTCCTGCCTTCAATCTTTCCCAGCATCAGGATCTTTTCCAGTGAGTCAGTTCTTCACATCAGGTGGCCAAAGTATTGGAGTTTCAGCTTCAGCATCAGTTCTTTCAATGAATATTCAGGACTGATCTGATTAGATTTCCTTGCAGTCTAAGGGACTCTCAAGAGTCTTCCAACACCACAGTTCAAAAGCATTGAATGAATGAATAAATGATAATGGCCAGTGTAGATAAGGACCCTAGTCAGATAGTATATCCTATTAAGCTCCCAAAGGCAACCTATCTACCCTAAGAGAGGGTGTGAAGCCAAATGGATCTTTGGACTTGAGTTTAGGGCTCAGGTTCTCCAACCACCAGAATTCTTTTTGGAGCTGCCTCTAGAGCAAGCCACCTCCCCAGCTGCCTGAGGGATCTTAATTCCCAAGCAGGGATTGAACCTGGGTACTGGCAATGAAAGCACCAAGTCTTAATCACTGGACAACCAGGGAATTCCCTGGTCATCCTTGATTAGTTGATTGCCTTTCACATCCAATCAATCACCAAACTTTGTCCAGTGTAACATCTAAATATCTCAAGATTGCAATTGTTACCCTCTGCTTTCATTGTCTCAGCCTTACTTCAGCCACCATCCCCTCTTACTGAGACACTGTGGTGACTTCAGTGGGTCCCTGGTCTTTCTTTCCTCCAACCCTTTCTCCACACTTTGCTGTAATATTTTTAGAACACAGATTTGATCATGTCCCTCCTTGATCAAAATACTCTAATGATTCATTATTCCCAGGAGAAAGTCTGGACCACTTAACATGGCATATAAGGGCCAACTATTGCAAAGTATTTGCAACCCCTGAATTAGCTCCCTTCTTGGATTTTTGGATATTCAGCTATTCCTGGAGCTGAAGCAAGAGTGCTCCTCCTTCCTCACCTTGCAATTTATCCTTCACATTTCATCTTGTATTTGGTTCCTTGTCTCCCAGACTGCCCTGTGCTTGCTTCATTACAGTGGTATCACACTGCACTGTAATTATCTATTAATATGTATGTAGAGTTTAGTTCAAGTTTATGCACATAAGAGCAGAGATTCTATTTGTATTCCTAGCATTGATACAGGGGTTTCACAAGCACTGATTATTTGTTTGTTGAATGAATGAATATATGACTGAATGGTGGTGTTTGGTGCATGCATGCCTCATTTTTTTAATATAAATTTATTTATTTTAATTGGAGGCTAATTACTTTACAATATTGTATTGATTTTGCCATACAGCAACATGAATCCACCACAGGTATACAAATGTTCCCCATCCTGAACCCCTCTTCCACCTCCCTCCCTGTACCATCCCTCTGGGTCATCCCAGGGCACCAGCTCCATGAAACGAATCGCCAGTCCAGGTTCGATGCATGATACTGCATGCCTCATTTTAACATGTCCTTTTAGCAAGGATTCCCTTTGCAACCTCAGCTACCTCCTCTGCTTCTCTGGTAATTTCTCCACCTAAAAATCACACCCTATCTGCCTCTGCTTCCTGGCTTTATTCTTACCTTCTCATCTGGTCTAACTGGCTGCGATTCTCCCACTTATGCTCCCACTTCAGTGTACATACCTGCTCCTCCACCCGGCATGCCTCTGCCCATTGTACACCTACCTGCTTCCCTTCCCAAGGCTGGATGAAGCTACACTTCTGATCATCCGCAGGAGACTCCTGCCCACTGAATGCAGCCAAGTCACACCACACCTCTAACCAATACCTCCAGGGTCTTTTCTAGTGGTGGGGGGTTTAATCTAGAAATACAAATTCATAAAAACCCTGTCCCAACTTTGATTCTGCCTTAGCTAGCATAACAGAGCTCCATTTTGTAGAGAAGTGATGAAATAATTAGAAGTACCATGTTTGGAGATTCATATGGCATATTCCATCATTCAGGCATTCAAGCAGCCATGGAACCCATGAAGAATTTGAACACCCTCCACTTGCTGATAACTTACACAATAAATCAAGGTGTATATATATACACACACACATATATGTGTGTGTGTGTCTAGCTAGAGATATCAGTATATAAAATAAACTTGTTCACTCATTTGATAAATACTTACTTGATATCTCCTCTATACTAGTCATTGTGCTAAGTGGTTGGGATAGAAAAGGATAAATCTTGCCTTTCCTTCAGGAAGTTTTCAACCTTGAGGGGGAGACAAATATCTTGGCATATTACTATAGAACAATGTACTAAGTGCAAGCTTTGAGGCATGCACAGATGAATCAAGGATCTGCAAATAATATAATCAGGAAGTTAGACAGCAGCTGAGGACCTTTAGTCTAACCCTTCCATTATGCATGACTCTCCAGTCTCTGTCTTTGCAACCTGTACTTCAGTACCCAGTAAGGAGTTAATTTTCTCCCAGACAGACATTGTATCTGTGAACTCTTCTGTCAAGAAGTCCATTTTAAAATTTTCAACAAAATAATCGAGTCACCAAAAGTCCTCAGTGCTGCTAAGCCATTCTGGGACCTCCTGCCCCTCGTCCTGTTCTTCAGAGGTTGCTGAAGATGAGATACTCTTCCTGGAATATTAAGATTTTACTCCAGTTCTAATGCCCTCCAAGCTTTTCAGATCTGGGCCTTATTCTTCAGTGAGTCAGGAATCAGAAGGAATGCTCCATCTTGGGTTTGAATAGGGAGGGCTTTGAATGTAATCTGTCTGATTATATCCAGAAAACAAACCAAACAACTAAATTGAAGCACAAGAGGGAAGAGGTCATGTGATGAGATCTTCCTTCTCAACTAGGAATTTCTAGCTAAGATCTCCATTACCTAGGGGCCAGGTGTCTTTGTCAAGATGGGATGCTATAACTGAGTACCCCAGACTGGATGGCTTATAAACAACAGAAATGTATTGCTTATAGTTCTTGAGGCTGGAAGTCTGGGATTAGGTTGCTAGCACAGTCAGGTTCTGGAGGAACTCTCTTCCATTATAGAATACTGACTTCTCATTGCATTCTCACATGGCAGGAGAGCTAGAGAGTTCTCTGGGAGGGGGGTCCTCTCATAAGGGCACTAATTCCATTCATGAAGGCTCCACCCTTATGACCTAATTACTTTCCAAGGGCCCCACCTCTTAAGACCACCACAGCGGGCGTTAGGACTTCAACATATGGATTTTGAGGGAACACAAACCCTCAGTCCATTGCACAATGTCTAGCCTGGTATTAGCTATCAGAAAACTCAATCATAGGCACCCTTATGGACCACACTAAAATAGAGGACACTCTCCTCTTGGACTGCCCCAAGGGTTTGACTCTGATGAGTTTCAATTTCTAAACTTTGACGGATATTTTCCTTTTGTTGTTGTTGTTCAGTTGCTAAGTTGTGTCTGACTCTTTGTAATTCCATGGACTGCAGCACACCAGGCTTCCCTGTCCTTCACTATCTCCTGAAGGTTGTTCAAACTTATGTCCATTGAGTCGGTGATGCCATCCAATCATCTTATCCTCTGATGCCTCCTTCTCCTCCTGTCCTCAATCTTTCCCAGCATCAGAATCTTTTCCAATGAGTCAGCTCTTTGCATCAGGTGGTCAAAGAACTGAAGCCCCAGTATCAGTCCTTCCAATGAATATTCAGGGTTGATTTCCTTTAGGTTTGATTCTAACTCCAAATAAAACAAACACATTAGAGTGTACATCTGGGCTGTTGATATTCTAATGATTAAATTCAGTAGCACATACAAGACTTTTGCTTGGTTGGAAGAGAAGAGAGAGTAGAACACTCTAAATATCCTCTGTGAAAGAAAATACCTCTTTGATGAATAAAAGGACATGGAATCTAGAGGCATGTAGTCTTTCTCTGAAATGGGCTGATGTTTAGAGAGTTGATATGATTCTTCTGGACTTCATTTGTTTTTCCACATAGTCTTACCAACTTTGTAGAATTGGAAACCATTCTTTCAAATTGGCTTAACCAACTGGGCAGAGTATTCATGAAATTCCTATGGAATTTACTGATGTTAATATTTTAAGTACTCTACTGAATAATTCATGCTACTACTCTCTAAGGAGCTGTGGCAACAAGCATATTTTTAGGAAACTTAATGAAGTTATAAGATGAAGAAGTCCTTTGCAGAACACTCAGTGACTCAGGCTTTTCATCTCTAAAGTCAGTCCTTTGAAACCAGAACTCAGAAGTTCCCTCCACCATGAAACTCCCAGGGAGAGTTATTTCCTTCTCCCTTTCCGCCTCTCCTAACTTTTAAAATTCCATTAAGACTACACTTTCCCATTGGATAATACTCTCTTTGCAAGATGATTCCTGTCCTTGTTAGAAGGTAATCTTAGGACAAAGTCGTATCTTATCCACCTTTCCATGCCCACTGTTAGCACAATGGCTGGCCAGATTTAGGGTCAGGAAATTTTGCTGAATGAATGAAACTGACACACCTACAGCTGAGAAACTCATATGAGTCTGTACCTGCAAACACTTCCCATAACTCACATTAAATCAGGCATCATAACACATGATTTGCCACCATATTCTGCCATCCAAGCAGCATAATGCCTAGTATACTCTGAAGAGGAAAGAAAAAGGAGAATAAATATTTCCAGAAAACTGGGTTCTTGTCTGGCTGGGGATTGTTACTCAACTAAGTAACCCCAGAAGAATTATTTCATCTTGGAGCTCAGTTTTTCCAGTGTGTGAAATAGGGCTTATAAAGCCCATTATAATTTTTTAATCAAAGTTTTGTGAGAATTGTATGTCAACTAGAGAATCATCAAAACAGTATACAAATGCACATCACTGTTATCCTTCAGCAAATTTGCTTATACATGTCACTTGCTATGAGGCATTAATTCCAATTCTGAGTTCCTAACTTGGGAGATGACACAGCATGTGGAAGGCAGTGTTAAGTGTAATGGGTAAGAGCAAGGACTTTGAGACAGATGTGGATTTAAATCCCAGGGCCACCATTTCCCAGTGATAGGTAAGCAAGGACTGTAATGTCATTAAATATAACTTTTCCCATTTGTCATAGGGGATCACAGCATAGGCTTTGTGGGATTGTTGTCAGGGTTAAATGATAACTATCTGTAATGTAACCAGTATAGATCCTGGCCAGTAATAAAACTCAATAAATAACAGTAGTTGTTTTTATTAAGATCATTATTAATTTTTGAAGCTGATACATGTCCAGAAGTGACTTAGTTCCATCCACAAACTTCATTCCATGGGGAACAAAGCTAAAGGGTGACAAAACATTAAGAAACAGACATTTGTCCCCAGAGGAAAGGACATTTGTAAAAAGTGGGCAAAAATTTTTATACCAAAGGCAAGGTATTTGCTGTGGGCCAGTCCTGGGAAGGAAGGAGGGAATCGAGGCAAGAAAGAATAACAGAGACCAAGAGGCAGAGTGAAGTTCTGTAAGGATTCTCTGAGGCAGAGCCATAGACAGGGCTGCCTGTCCGGAGGATGTTGGGAAACCAAAGGAGAGGATTAAGTGTTTCTCTTTAAGAAAAGCAATTGGGCCGCAGTCTATGAGGCAAAGAGAAAGAACCAGAGTAGGATGAACTGCCACAGCTCTAATTACGAACCGAGAATAAGATACAGACATGGGCCCCGCAGCAGACCTGTCATTTATATACAGATCTTTACAGCCAAATCCATGCAGGGGAAAACAGCAGAGTTACCATCTAACCTAGCTGTCTCTGTGTCCATAATGTGAGCCATATGTGTCATTTAAAATTTTCTAATAGACATAGTTTTTTCAAAAAGTAATACAAATGAAATTAATTTTAATAATATATTTTCTTTAACCCACTATATCCAAAATAGTATGTGGTTGGCCAAAAAGTTGGTCTGGATTTTTCCTTAACATCTTAGGGAAAAAGAACTTTTGGCCGACACAATATTTCTATATGCATTTAATAAAAAAATTACCAATGAATATATCAGATTTCTTTTTTTATACCAAAGCTTCAAAATCCAGTCTATAGCACATGCTGACTTGTACCAGCCACACCTCAAGTGCTCAGTAGCCATGTGTAGTCCAGAGCTAATCCCAGGGGAAAATGAATTCCATTCTCTTGACCTCCTAGGCTGCTGTTTAAGACCTTTCAAAAGCTCAGATTCATAGAGCAAGAAAAGACCTTTGGAGATGTACTATGGGCAAGGGCTATCTATTTATTCCTAACAGGTTTTCTTTAACACCTCTGCTTCAATTTAAATAGTGCACACCCCACTGAAAACCTCCTCTAATTAACACTCGCTGATGACTGACTAAGTGTTTGGTGCATGTGCTAAGTCATTTCAGTCGTGTTCTACTCTTTGCTCCCCCATGGACTGTAGCCTGCCAGTCTCGCTGTCCATGGGATTCTCCAGGCAAGAATGCTGGAATGGGTTGCCGTCTCCTTCTCCGGGGCATCTTCCTGACCTAGGGGTCAAACCTTTGGCTCCTGTATCTCTTGCTTTGCAAGTGGATTCTTTTACCACAGAGCCACTGGGGAAGCTCAAGTGCTTGGTCTGGGCAGGTTAATCATGGTGGATGTTCTGTCCACTCTCCCATTCTAAGGGAAACTGCCTGACCCACACTTTCTCCCTGCAATCCCAAGGCAGCTTTATGTACCCACCTCTTCTCGCTATACCCTCTCTGGCTCAGGTGACCAGGGATGGATAGGCACATGACTCCATGAACTGTTGGATTTATCTCTATAGTCACCTGGTGTGGAAAAGCTTGTCCAAGCAGAGACTGACCACTGAGGACTAGTTGGGCCAATCAGCTCCCCTGTCAGGAATATGGAGGCAGAATCAGACTTAGAGAGAAGCATCAGAGGAAGACACACACACAAGAAGCAGAAAGAGCTTCAATAAAATTGAGTTTTCAGTTAGTTCTTCAGTTTCTTCAGGTTCCTCTCAGATCTACTTTCCACCGCAGGATTCCCAAGGCATTTCATTTTAACAAAGCACTTCTCCAGGTGAAAGAATTTTGAAAGCCTCCTATGGGAGGGTCTCCAAGTAACCCCGGTTCTTGGAACTGTGTTGGAACCTTCTAGTATCAACCACATTCTGGGCTCCTAAAGCATAGCTGTTTTGCTGTTTCTAGTTTAACGTGAGATCCCTGTATCTTTCATGGTTATGATTAGCTTATAAGACTCCCGTATGTGTGACGCAGTGGTAAAAAATCCGCCTACCAATGCAAGAGATGCAAGAGACGCAGATTCTATCCCTGAGTTGATAAGATTCCCTGGAATAGGAAATGGCATTCCATTCCAGGATTCTTGTCTGGGAAATCTCATGGACAAAGAGTCAGACACGACTGAGCATGCATGCATGCATATGTGTGGAGGAATCCTTAGTGAGTTTATACCTTTCAACAAAAAGGGCTACCACAGAGACGGATGCTTCTACACACGTTTAAGCAAAGATCTTTTCCATCACTCCCCTCCAGTCTTGCTTGCAGTCTGTCTCATGCTTACATTTAGCCTGACAGAGAAATGATAGATTACTTTGGGTTGCATTCTCAAATAATTATGCTCTGAGAAGACCTCATTTCAGTGACCTTCCAGGGACCCTTTTAAGCTGCACATCATCAACAGTAGTGATTCTCAACTATGACTTCACACCACAAACACCTGAGGTACTTCTAAAATCTATCGATGCCCACAGCCCTTCCCAGTCCCATGAAACAAGAATCTCTGGGAGCAGGTCCCTTGACATCTGAATCTCTTAAAAGGTCTCCAAATAATTCTAATGTGCAGCCACAATTGAGAAATACTGATATACAGGATATGCTTTTGTATAGGTTTGGGTTTATGGCAGATCAAATCAGGTATTTTCTTAATTATAAAAGAAATGTATATTTGTTTTCTAAAGAATACATAGAAAGTGGAGAACAGTTCAAAGTGGGAAAGTCTCTTTCATCAATAGAATTCCCAACAGTTTCACTCCCTGGAAATAACTATTTTAGCTTCATATGTGCCCTTCCAAAAATTGTCTGTGCCAATGCAAATATATGGGGTTTCCCAGGTGGCTCAGTGGGTAAAGAAGCTGCCTGCATTGCAGAAGACACAGGAGATGCAGGTGCAACCCCTGGGTCAGGAAGATCCCTTGGAGAAGGAAATGGCAACCTGCTCCAGTATTCTTCTTTGGGAAATTCCACAGACAAAGGACCCTGGTGGGCTATAGTCCATGGTGTTGCAAAGAGTCAGACATGACTGAGTGACTGAGCACAGCACAGCATGCAAATATAGGTATGGATATATGTATATCAGTTCAGTTCAGTCGCTCAGTCGTGTTCGACTCTTCGCGACCCCATGAATCACAACATGCCAGGCCTCCCTGTCCATCACCAACTCCCGGAGTTCACTCAAACTCATGTCCATTGAGTCAGTGATGCCATCCAGCCATCTCATCCTCTGTCATCCCCTTCTCCTCCTGCCCTCAATCCCTCCCAGCATCAGAGTCTTTTCCAATGAGTCAACTCTTCTCATGAGGTGGCCAAAGTACTGGAGTTTCAGCTTCAACATCAGTCCTTCCAGTGAACACCCAGGACTGATCTCCTTTAGGAAGGACTGGTTGGATCTCCTTGCAGTCCAAGAGACTTCTCCAACACCACAGCTCAAAAGCATCAATTCTTCAGCTCTCAGCTTTCTTGACAGTCCAACTCTCACATCCATACATGACCACAGGAAAAAGCATAGCCTTGACTAGACGGACCTTTGTTGACAAAGTAATATCTCTGCTTTTCAATATGCTATCTAGGTTGGTCATAACTTTCCTTCCAAGGAGTAAGCATCTTTTATATATGTATATATGCACATGTATTTGTATACAGAAACATAGGTATATCTGTGGAGAGAGGCATACATATAAACTAATATATGTGCACATATACATTTTTTTCCTATGGTTGGCTTTTTTCATGCCAATATATTTTAGTTATTAGCCTAGAAATTTGTGATTTAACAAATAATAGCAGGGGACTTCCCTGGGGGTCCGGTGGTTAAGAATTCACCTTCCAATGCAGGGGATACGAGTTTGATCTGCAGTTGGGGAACTAAGATCCCACATGCTACAGAGTAACTAGGCTTACACGCTGCAACTACTGGAACCCACATGCTCTGCAGCCCACATGCTGCCAACTATTGAGCCCACACCACAGCTCAAGAGTCTGTGTACCACAAGGAAAGGTCCCATATGATGCAAGGGAAATCCCAAGTACTGCAACTGACACAGCCAAATAAACAAATAAGCTTCGCAGATGACACTGGAGATACAGGAGACGCAGGTTCGAGCCCTGGGTCGGGAGGATCCCCTGGAGATGGAAATGGCAACCCACCCCAGAATTCTTGCTGGAAAATCCGAGGACAGAGTGGGTGGGCTATGGTCCATGGGGCCACAAAGAATCAGACATGACTGAGCAACATCCTATTAGTTGATATAGGTATATATATATAAAATAAGGGCAGTGTTTGAGAAGTTATTTACTTTCCCAGATAACACAACAAATTATAAAGCTAACGTGATTAAAACAGTGTGATTTTATTCCTAGAATAAGTGGTTTGTTTGACTAGAATAAAAAACTTAAAAAATAATGAAATTGATTTGGTATATGAAAAAATTGGCATTTCAAATCAGTAGGGGAAAAGATAGACTACTCAGTAAATTGTTTTGGGGTAATTGGCTACTTTTAAAAAAGTGGACTCTTTCCAAGTGGTGGTCCCTGGTGGATTCCCAATTCTGCTAGATTGAAATGCTACCTTGACACGTTTATTGGATCTATTTCTGATTGCTTCGGTGCTTTTCCATAATCTCTCTAGTGTTGCACCAGTATTTTAATTATTATATGTTGTGACATTTAAAAATATCTAGTATGATTAGACTTCCTTCCTGACATTACTTTTCCCCCCAAATATTGCCTGGCTATTGATTCATCATCTGCTCCACATTGACTAAGCAGCCCAGGAGGCACTTACAATAATAAAGTGAAAGTGAAAGTGTTAGATGCTCAGTCTTATCTGACTCTTTGGGACCCCATGGACTGCAGGCTCCTCTGTCCATGGACTTCTCCAGGCAAGAATACTGGAGTGGGTTGCCATGCCCTCCTCCAAGGGATCTTCCCGACCCAGGGATTGAACCTGTGTCTTCTGCGTTAGAGGTGGATTCTTTACCACTTAGCCACCAGGGAAGCCCAGTAATAAAGCAAGAGCCCAAATAATACCAAAACAAAGTATCCCATATCAGTACTGAAGGCGCTCTGAAAACAAATTGTCATTGCAACTATAGCTCACAAAAGTTGGCCAGAACCTACACTCTAAGTCTACATAAGGTGACTGCTACTAAAATAAAATATTTAGGTACGATCAAGAGTCTCCTAACATGTTATCCAAAATGCCCAAAATATAGTTGGAAATCACTCTCATACCAAGATCCAGGAAAAGCATAACTTGAATGAGAGGAGACCATCAAACAATGCCTACATTGAGGTGAATCAGATGTTGGAAATATCTGACAAGAATTTTAAAGCAGCTGTTATAAAAATGTTTCAAGAATAATTACAAATTCTCTTGAAACAAATGAAACAATCTCAGCAAAGAAATGAAAGTTATGGTGGTTTAATCACTAAGTCATGTCTGATTTTGCAACCCAATAGACGGTAGCCTGCCAGGCTTCTCTATCCATGGGATTCTCCAGGCAAGAATACTGGAGTGGGTTGCTATTTCCTTCTCCAGAGGATCCTCCCAAGCCAGGAATCAAACCCAGGTCTCCTGCATTTCAGGCAGATTCTTTAGCAGCTGAACTTCAAGGGAAGCCCCTTTAATAGGATATTATGTAGTAGTAGACTGAACTGAACTGAACTGAGACTGCATAGTATCCCACTGTATAGATAGACTATAATTTAATTAACCCATCTCCCACCATGAAAATTTAGGTTATGTCTCAGTACTGTGATGAACATCTTTATACATATATAGTTGTGTGTTTCCATGCTGAAGAATTTTTTTAAGTGTAAAAATCAAGCCATTAAGTATACAATAATAGAAATTAATAAACAGGAAAGAAGTAATAAAGATAACATCAGAAATAAACTGAAAACAGTAACACAATAGAGAAAATCAATAAAAACAAATGTCCAATTGTTATAAGAAAAAAATCAAGATTAGTAAACCTCTAGCTAGACTGATAGATATGAAAAGAAAAAAGACAAGTTGCCAACATCAGGAATGAAATAGGAGATATTGCTACAAATCTGGTAGCCTTTAAAAGGATAATAAAGAAATAAATGGACAATTTTGCAGTTTTAAATCCAGAAAAGAAGTGGACTAATAGCTTGAAAACCATGAATAATGAAAATTCAAGTCAAGATGAAATGTCATCTAAATAGTTCTACAATTATTATAAAAATTGATTTTATAATTTAAAAGCTCACAAAAAAGAAATCTATAGGTTCAAATTATTTCACTGGAGAATTTTATCAAGCATTTAAGGAAGAATTAACACCAATTTTATATAATCATGTCCAAAAAATATAGAGAATGAATCACTTTGTAATTCATTTTATGAGACTAGTATTACCTTGATATCAAAAGCAGATAGTACAAAAAGGGAAAATAGCAAATCAGTAACTCACAAACTGATATACAAAAATTGTCAACAAAGTATCAGTAAGTTGAATCCAGCAGTTTTTTCTAAAAAAAGAATAATATGACCAAGTGGGGTTTTATTTCAGATATGCAAAGCTTCCTCAAATTTCAAAATCATTCAAATGAAATCCCTTCTATCAACAGGCTAAAGATGAAAAATCATATGATCATATCAATTAATGCAGAGAAAACATTTTAAAAAATTCAACATTCACTAATGATTTAAAGAAAGAAACCTTTCAATGAGCTAAAAATAGAGGAAAACTTTCCCTACTTAATCAAGAGCACTTATAACAAAATCTAAAATGAACATTATTCTTAATTGTGAAAGAAAGGCTGAAGGCTTTTCCTTTAAGATTGGGAACAAATAACAAACATGGAACAACAGACTGGTTCCAAATAGGAAAAGGAGTACGTCAAGGCTGTATATTGTCACCCTGAATATTTAACTTCTATGCAGAGTACATCATGAGAAACGCTGGACTGGAAGAAACATAAGCTGAAATCAAGATTGCCGGGAGAAATATCAATAACCTCAGATATGCAGATGACACCACCCTCGTGGCAGAAAGTGAAGAGGAACTGAAAAGCCTCTTGATGAAAGTGAAAGAGGAGAGTGAAAATTTTGGCTTAAAGCTCAACATTCAGAAAACGAAGATCATTGCATCCGGTCCCATCACTCCATGCGAAATAGATGGGGAAACAGTGGAAACAGTGTCAGACTTTATTTGTTTGGGCTCCAAAATCACTGCAGATGGTGATTGCAGCCATGAAATTAAAAGATGCTTACTCCTTGGAAGAAAAGTTATGACCAACCTAGACAGCATATTCAAAAGCAGAGACATTACTTTGCCAACTAAGGTCCGTCTAGTCAAGGCTATGGTTTTTCCTGTGGTCATGTATGGATGTGAGAGTTGGACTGTGAAGAAGGCTGAGCGCCGAAGAATTGATGCTTTTGAAGTGTGGTGTTGGAGAAGACTCTTGAGAGTCCCTTGGATTGCAAGCAGATCCAACCAGTCTATTCTAAAGGAGATCAACCCTGGGATTTCTTTGGAAGGAATGATGCTAAAGCTGAAACGCCGGTACTTTGGCCACCTCATGGGAAGAGTTGACTCATTGGAAAAGACTCTGATGCTGGGAGGGATTGGGGGCAGGAAGAGAAGGGGACGACAGAGGATGAGATGGCTGGATGGCATCACGGACTCGATGGACGTGAGTCTGAATGAACTCCAAGAGTTGGTGATGGACAGGGAAGCCTGGCGTGCTGCGATTCATGGGGTCATGAAGAGTCGGACACGACTGAGTGACTGAACTGACTGAACTGAATAAACAGAAATCTCTTGTATTCCTATACTCTAACAATGAGAAAACAGAAATGAAGGAAACCATCCCATTCACCACTGCAACAAAAAGAACAAAATAAATATAAATAAAAATACTTAGGAATAAATTTACCCAAAGAAACAAAAGCTTATATATAGAAAAGTATAAAGTACTGATGAAAGAAATCAAAGGTGACACTCATAGATGGAGAAATACACCATGTTTCTGGATTGGAAGAATCAATATAGTGAAAGAGTATACACCCAAAGCAATCTATAGATTCAAAGCAATCTCTATCAAACTACCAATTGTATTTTTCACAGAACTAGAACAAATAATTTCACAATTTATATGGAAACACAGAAAACCTCTAATAGCCAAAGCAATCTTGAGAAAGAACAGAACTGGAGCAATCAACCTGCCTGACTTCAGACTATACTACAAAGCTACAGTCATCAAGACAGTATGGTACCTGCACAAAGACAGAAATATAGATCAATGGAACAAAACAGAAAGCCTAGAGATAAATCCACACTCCTATGGAGGCCTTATCTTTGACAAAGGAGGCAAAAAAATGGAGAAAAGATAATCTTTTTAACAAATGGTGCTGGGAAAACTGGTCAACCACCATGAAAGAATGAAACTAGAACACTTTCTAACATTATATACAAAAATAAACTCAAAATGGATTAAAGATCTAAATGTAAGACCAGAAACTATAAAACTACTAGAGGAAAACATAGGCAAAACACTCTCTGACATAAATCACAGCAAGATCCTCTATGACCCACCTCCCAGAGTAACAGAAATAAAAGCAAAAATAAACAAACGGGACCTAATTAAATTTAAAAGTTTTTGCACAATGAAGGAAACTATAACCAAGGTGAAAAGGCAGCCTTCAGAATGGGAGAAAATAATAGCAAATGAAACAATTGACAAAGAATTAATCTCCAAAATATACAAGCAGCTCATGCAGCTCAATACCAGAAAAGTCAATAACCTAATCCAAAAATGGGCCAAAGAATTAAACAGACATTCCTCCAAAGAAGACATACAGATGGATAACAAACACATGAAAAGATGTTCAACATAACTCATTATCAGAGAAATGCAAATCAAAACCACAATGAGGTATCGATTCACGCCAGTCAGAATGGCTGCCATCAGAAAGTCTACAAACAATACATTCTGGAGAGAGTGTGGAGAAAAGGGAACCCTCTTACACTGTTGGTGGGAATGCAAACTAATACAGCCACTATGGAGAACAGTGTGGAGATTCTTTAAAAAAACTGGAAATAGAACTGCCTTATGACCCAGCAATCCCACTGCTGGGCATACACACCGAGGAAACCAGAAGTGAAAGAGACACATGTACTCCAGTGGTCATTGCAGCACCATTTGCAATAGCTAGGACATGGAAGCAACCTGGATGTCCATAGGCAGATGAATGGATAAGGAAGTTATAGTACTTATACTCAATGGAATATTACTCAGCTAAATAAAAGAGCACATATGAGTCAGTTCTAATGAGGTATACAAAACAGGAGCCTATTATACAGAATGAAGTAGGTCAGAAAGAGAAACACCAATACAGTATATTAACACATATATATGGAATTTAGAATGACAGTAACAATGACCCTATATACAAGATAGAAAAAGAGACACAGATGTAAAGAACAGACTTTTGGACTCTGTGGGAGAAAGAGAGGGTGGGACAATATGAGAGAAGAGCATTGAAACATGTATATTACCATATGTAAAAGAGATGACCAGTGCAGGCTCAATGCAAGAAGCACAGCCCTCAAAGCTGGTACTCTGGGACAATGCAGAGGGATAGGGTAGAGTGGGAGATGGGTGAGGGGTCAGGATGTGGGGGACACCTGTATACCGTGGCGGATTCATGTCAATGTATGGCAAAAACCATCACAATATTATAAAGTAATTAGCTTCCAATTAAAATAAATAAATTAATTTAAAAATCACATTAGGTAACTTACCTTAGTTAATACACATCTGTCTCAATTTTCTAGGAAGTTTGTCACTTTCCCTACAGATTAAAACATTTGATTGAAAAAAAGATTGGGAACAAGGTAAGGATGCCTGAATCACTACTCATACTCAACAGAGTACTGAAAGTTCTAGCCAGTGCAAGAAGACAAGACAAGGAATCAAAGTCATACAGATAGGAAAGGGGAAATTAAAACAATCTCTATCTGTAGATGATATGATGATCTATGTAGAAAATCTCAAAGAATCAATTAATAAAAGAGAAAATATCCCAAAACTATTGAGTTAAGCATGATTGCAGGATTTAACATCAACACACAATTAATTGTAGTTTTGAACAATTGTATTTTGAACAATTGTATTAATTGTATTTTGAAGAGATATTGATCAAAGTATACATTCAGTTATAACATGAATAAACTCTAGAGACAGAGTGTATAGGGCTTCCCAGGTGGCACTACACAAATCTATCTCAAAATGGATTACAGGCTTAAATGTAAAACTATATGGCATTTAGAAAAAACAGGAGAAAATCTTTGAAAACTAGGACTAGGCAAAAAGTTTTTATTCTTTCCTCTAAAAGAAAACCTACAAAAGAAAATATGGATAAATTGGACTTTGTCAAAATTTAAAACATTTGCTCTTTGAAAGATCTTATTTAGAGGATGAAGTACAAATCTACCGAGTGGGAGAAAATATTTGTAAACTACACATCTGGAGAAAAGATATTTACCAAGAATATATAAAGAACTCATGGAACTCAATAGTAAAAAAAAAACCCCAAAACAAACTAAATATCCAATTTAAAAATGGATAAAAGTCGTTAATTTGACATCTTATTGAAAAGGATATATAGATGGCAAATAAGTACATAAAAAATGTTAAACACTATTAGCCATTGGAGAAATGCAAGTTAAAATCACAATGAGATATCACTACCCACCTATCAGAAAGTCTGAAGTAAAAAGTAGTGATAACACCAATGCCAACAAGGATGCAGAGAAGCTCCATGACTTCTGCACTGCTAAGAGTAATACAAAACATTACGGCCACCCTGGAAAACAGTTTGGCAGTTCACCCTAAAACTAGAAATGAATTTACCATATTGTAAGTATATTGTATGCCTCAGATATTGTACTCTCAGGCATTTATCTCAGAGAAATGGCAATTTATGTTCATGCAGAAACATATACACAAATGCTAATAATTTGTAGTTCCCCCAACTGGAAACTACCCAGATAGCCTCCAATGGGTGAATGGATGACTAATTAAACAAACTGAACAATTCCACATGCTGAGGAATACTATTCAGCAGTGAAAAAAGAATCAACTATTGATGCATGCAACAACTTGGATAGGTCTTAAGAAAATCTTGCTGAGTGGAAAAAGACTGTCTATACCATGTAATTACTGCATGATTGCATTTATATAATGCTTCTGCAATAAAATTATCCAGATGAACAACAGATTAATGATTTCAAAATGTTAGAGATGAGTGGAGTGTATGCAAAAGGATAGTGAAAGAGAGCCTTGTGGTGATGATAGGGTTTTATATCTGAATTGTTGTGATAGTTATACCATATAATTATATGATATTAACATCATAAAATGGCACACAGTTATAAACATGTACACAAATAAGTTCATGTATAACATAAAATTCTAATAAGGTTGATAGATTGTACCAAGGTCAGTTACCTAATTTTGATATTGTTCCATAGTTATGCAAAATGTTAATATTGGGGAGACTGATTGAAGTGGGCACATGTCAGGAAGCATTTAACAACAGTCTTTCTGTGTACTGTTTTGGATCTGTCAGGAATTCTCTGCTCCTTATTAATTCCTGAATACTCAGGAATTAAGAGGAGAGGCAAGCCTCTCCCAAGGGCTGAAGAATCCAGGCATTTCCTTCATTAGTTCTTCTATACAGTGATAAGAATCCTCTTCCATCTTGTGAACCATATGGTAAAAGTGATTGTTTACAACCCTCTCTCTCTTTAATATGGATTGCCTATGTTTTGTAAGTCTGGAATTTTAATCTTTATCTTTTCTGAGAATAACTACCTTGTAAGACAGTATATTTGCCCACAAAACCTTATTGATTAAAACACCTTTGCTCCATCAGAGCTCTGGTCCCTGTGTCTTTCTTTCCCTCTCTCTCTCTTCCCCCCTCTCTTTTTCAGGCTGATCCCCTGGAAAGCAGAGGCTCTCTGAGTTCACTTTCCTGCCCAGGCTTCTAAGACCCTCTCGAGAAGGTGCTCTGCACCTTCACCCCATCGAGAGAGAGCCTGAGGTCTTTGTGAACAGAGCAAGCACTGTGTAGGGGCTTTATTGGCTTTCTGTGTAAACCAAGGAATATCAGCTTCTTTCTCTCTTTACTTTCTTATCGTCGACTCTGGACCACCAGGTTCTGGTCCAATAAAGGACCTCAACAGGCACACAGTCATGAATCAATAAATATTTCACTAGAAAAAATTTTTAAAGAAGTACACAGATCACTTCAGTGATCAAGTGAATTACAACCTTGTCTAATTCAATGAAACTATGAGCCATGCCACGTAGTGTCACCCAAGACCAACAGGTCATGGTGGAGAGGTCTGACAGAATGTGGTCTACTGGAGAAATGAATGGCAAACCACTTCAGTATTCTTGCTTTGAGAACCCCATGAATAGTATGAAAAAGGCAAAAAGAAATGACACTGAAAGATGAACCCCCCAGGTTAGTAGGTGCCCAATATGCTCCTGGAGAAGAGGGGAGAAATAACTTCTGAAAGAATGAAGAGATGGAGCCAAAGCAAAAACAACGCCCAGCTGTGTATGTGACTGGTGATGGAAGTAAAGTCTGATGCTGTAAAAAACAATATTACATAGGCACTTGGAATGATAGGTCCATGAATCAAGGTAAATTGGGAGTGGTCAAACAGGAGATGGCAAGAGTGAACATTGACATTTCAGGAATCAATGAACTAAAATGGACTGGGATGGGCAAATTTAATTCAAATGACCATTATATCTACTACTGTGGGCAAGAATCCCTTAGAAGAAATGGAGTAGCCATCATAGGCAACAAAAGAGTCCTAAATGCAGTAATTGGATACAGTCTCAAAAATGACAGAATGATCTCTGTTTGTTTCCAAGGAAAGCCATTCACTATCACGTGATCCAAGTCTATGTCCCAACCAGTAATGCTGAAGAAGCTGAACGGTTCTTTGAAGACCTACAAGATCTTCTAGAACTAACACCCCAAAGAGATGTTATTTTCCTCATAGGGGACTGGAATGCAAAAGTAGGAAGTCAAGAAACACCTGGAGTAACAGGCAAATTTTGCTTTAAATACAAAGTGAAGCAGGGCAAAGGTTAACAGAGTTTTGCCAAGAGAATGCACTGGTCATAGCAAACACCCTCTTCCAACAACACCAGAGACGACCCTACATATGGACATCACCAGGTGGTCAACACCAAAATCAGATTGCTCTATACAGTCAGCAAAAGCAAGACCAGGAGCTGACTGTGGCTCAGATCATGATCTCCTTAATGCAAAATTCAGGCTTAAATTGAAGAAATTAGGGAAAACCACTAGACCATTCAGGTATAACCTAAATCAAATCCCTTAAAATTATACAATGGAAGTGGCAAATAGATTCAAGGGATTAGATCTGATACACAGAGGGCCTAGAGAACTATGGACAGAGCTTAGTGACATTGTACAGGAGGCAGTGATCAAGACCATCCCCAAGAAAAAGAAATGCAAAAAGGCAAAATGGTTGTCTGAGGAGGCCCTACAAATAGCTGAGAAAAGAAGAGAAGCTAAAGGCAAAGGAGAAAGGGAAAGATATACCCATCTGAATGCAGAGTTCCAAAGAATAAAAGGGGAGATAAGAAAGCCTTTCTCAGTGATTAATGCAAAGAAATAGAGGAAAACAATGGAATGGGAAAGACTAGTGATCTCTTCAAGAAATTAGAGATAACAAGGGAACATTTCATGCAAAGATGGGCACAATAAATGGACCTAACAGAAGCATGTATGGACCTAGCTACCCCCGCCTGAGGCCAGGGGCAGCAGCTGGGAGGAGCTGCCCCACGCCCGAGGCCAGCGGCAGCCAGGACGAGCGACCCCATGTCCAAGGAGCGGTGGCTGCGTGGGTGCCGGAGTGCCTGGAGGAGCTATTCCATGTTCAAATTCGGGAGGGGCAGCGGTGAGGAGATAACCCTCCTCCAAGGTAAGGAACAGCGGCTGCGCTTTGCTGGAGCAAGAGATACCCCATGTACAAGGTAAGAGAAACCCAAGTAAGACGGTATGTGTTGCAAGAGGGCAGATACACTGAAACCATACTCACAGAAAACTAGTCAATCTAATCACACTAGGACCACAGCCTTGCCTAACTCAATGAAACTAAGCCATGCCCTATGGGGCCACCCAAGACGGGCAGCCATGGTGGAGAGGTCTGACACAATGTGGTCCACTGGAGAAGGGAATGGCAAACCACTTCAGTATTCTTGCCTTGAGAACCCCATGAACAGTATGAAAAGGCAAAATGATAGGATACTGAAAGAGGAAATCCCCAGGTCAGTAGGTGCCCAATATGCTACTGGAGATCAGGGGAGAAAGAACTCCAGAAAAATGAAGGGATGGAGCCAAAGCAAAAACAATACACAGTTGTGGATGTGACTGGTGATAGAAGCAAGATCCAATGCTGTAAAGAGCAGTATTGCATAGGAACCTGGAATGTCAGGTCCATGAATCAAGGCAAATTGGAAGTGGTCAAACAGCAGATGGCAAGAGTGAACATCGACATTCTAAGAATCAGCAAACTAAAATGGACTGGAATGGGTGAATTTAACTCAGATGACCATTATATCTACTACTGTGGGCAGGAATCCCTCAGAAGAAATGGAGTAGCCATCATGGTCAGCAAAAGAGTCTGAAATGCAGTACTTGGATGCAATCTCAAAAACGACAGAATGATCTCTGTTCATCTCCAAGGCAAACCATTCAATATCACAGTAATCCAAGTCTATGCCCCCAACCAGTAACACTGAAGAAGCTGAAGTTGAACTATTCTATGAAGACCTAAAAGACCTTTTAGAACTAACATCCAAAAAAGATGTCCTTTTCATTATAGGGGACTGGAATGCAAAAGTAGGAAGTCAAGAAACACCTGGAGTAACAGGCAAATTTGGCCTTGGAATACGGAATGAAGCAGGGCAAAGTACTAACAGAGTTTTGTCAAGAAAATGCACTGGTCATAGCAAACAGCCTCTTCCAACAACACAAGAAAAGACTCTACACATGGACATCACCAGATGTCCATCACAGTCAACAAAAACAAGACCAGTAGCTGACTGTGGCTCAGATCATGAACTCCTTATTGCCAAATTCAGACTTAAATTGAAGCAAGTAGGGAAAACTGCTTGACCATTCAGGTATGACCTAAATTAAATCCCTTATGATTATACAGTGGAAGTGAGAAATAGATTTAAGGGACTAGATCTGATAGATAGAGTGCCTGATGAACTATGGAATGAGGTTCGTGAAATTGTACAGGAGACAAGGATCAAGGAAAATGGAAAAGAAATGCAAAAAAGCAAAATGGCTGTCTGAGGAGGCCTTACAAATACCTGTGAAAAGAAGAGAAGCGAAAAGCAAAGGAGAAAAGGAAAGATATAAGCATCTGAATGCAGAGTTCCAAAGAATAGCAAGAAGAGATAAGAAAGCCTTCCTCAGTGATCAATGCAAAGAAATAGAGGAAAACAACAGAATGGGAAAGACTAGAGATCTCTTCAAGAAAATTAGAGACACCAAGGGAACATTTCATGCAAAGATGGGCTCGATAAAGGACAGAAATGTTATGGACCTAACAGAAGCAGAAGATATTAAGAAGAGGTGGCAAGAATACACAGAAGAACTACACAAAAAAGATCTTCACAACCAAGATAATCACGATGGTGTGATCACTCACCTAGAGCCAGACATCCTGGAATGTGAAGTCAAGTGGGCCTTAGAAAGCATCACTACAAACAAAGCTAGTGAAGGTGATGGCATTCCAGTTGAGCTATTTCAAATCCTGAAAGATGATGCTGTGAAAGTGCTGCACTCAATATGCCAGCAAATTTGGAAAACTCAGCAGTGGCCACAGGACTGGAAAAAGTCAGTTTTCATTCCAATCCCAAAGAAAGGCAATGCCAAAGAATGCTCTACTACCACACAACTGCATTCATCTCACATGCTAGTAAAGTAATGCTCAAAATTCTCCAAGGCAGGCTTCAGCAATACGTGAACCATGAACTTCCAGATGTTCAAGGTGGTTTTAGAATAGGCAGAGGAACCAGAGATCAAATTGCCAACATCTGCTGGATCGTGGAAAAAGCAAGAGAGTTCCAGAAAAACATCTATTTCTGCTTTATTGACTATGCCAAAGCCTTTGACTGTGTGGATCACAATAAACTGTGGAAAATGCTGAGAGAGGTGGGAATACCAGACCACCTGACCTACCTCTTGAGAAACCTATATGAAGGTCAGGAAGCAAGAGTTAGAACTGGACATGGAACAACAGACTGGTTCCAAATAGGAAAAGGAGTACGTCAAGGCTGTATATTGTCACCCTGCTTATTTAACTTCTATGCAGAAGTACATCAGGAGAAATGCTGGGGTGGAGGAAGCACAAGCTGGAATCAAGATTGCTGGGAGAAGTATCAATAACCTCAGACATGCAGATGACAGCACCCTTATGGCAGAAAGTGAAGAGGAACTAAAAAGCCTCTTGATGAAAGTGAAAAAGAAGAGTGAAAAAGTTGGCTTAAAGCTCAACTTTCAGAAAACGAAGATCACAGCATCTGGTCCCATCACTTCATGGGAAATAGATGGGGAAATAGTGGAAACAGTGTCAGACTTTATTTTTTGGGCCTCCAAAATCACTGCAGATGGTGACTGCAGCCATGAAATTAAAAGACGCTTACTCCTTGGGAGAAAAGTTATGACCAACCTAGAGAGCCTATTCAAAAGCAGAGACATTACTTTGCCAACAAAGGTTTGTCTAGTCAAGGCTATGGTTTTTCCTGTGGCCATGTATGGATGTGAGAGTTGGACTGTGAAGAAGGCTGAGCACCGAAGAATTGATGCTTTTGAAGTGTGGTGTTGGAGAAGACTCTTGAGAGTCCCTTGGACTGCAAAGAGATCCAACCAGTCCATTCTGAAGGAGACCAGCCCTGGGATTTATTTGGAGGGAATGATGCTAAAGCTGAAACTCCAGTACTTTGGCCACCTCATGCGAAGAGTTGACTCATTGGAAAAGACTCTGATGCTGGGAGGGATTGAGGGCAGGAGGAGAAGGGGACAATAGAGGATGAGATGGCTGGATGGCTTTACTGACCCAATGGACGTGAGTCTGAGTGAACTCCGGGAGTTGGTGACGGGCAGGGAGGCCTGGAATGCTGCGATTCATGGGCTTGCAAAGAGTCGACACGACTGAGCGACTGAACTGAACTGAACTGAACTGACAGAACAGAAGCAGAAGATATTAAGAAGAGGTGGCAAGAATACATAGAAGAGCTATACAAAAAAGATCTTCACAACACAGATAACCACGATGGTGTGATCACTCACCTAGAGCCAGACATCCTGGAATGCGAAGTCAAATGGGCCTTAGGAAGCATCACTACAAACAAAGCTAGTGGAGGTGATGGAATTCCAGCTGAGCTATTTCAAATCCTAAAAATATGATGCTGTGAAATTGCTGCACTCAACATGTCAGCAAATTTGGAAAACTGAGCAGTGTCCATAGAACTGAAAAAGGTCAGTTTTTCTCCAATCTCAAAGAAAAGCAACGCCAAAGAATGCTCAAACTACCGCACAATTGCACTCATCTCACACGCTAGTAAAGTAATGCTCGAAATTCTCCAAGCCAGCCTTCAACAGTATGTGAACCATAAACTTCCAGATGCTCAAGCTGTATTTAGAAACGGCAGAAGAATTCGAGATCAAATTGTCAACATCTGTTGAATCTACAAAAAAGCAAGAGAATTCCAGATAAACATCTACTTCTGCTTCACTGACTATGCCAAATCCTTTGTGTAAATCACAACAAACTGTGGAAAATTCTTCAAGAGGTGGGAATATCAGACCACCTTACCTGGCTCCTGAGAAATCTGTATGCAAGTCAAGAAACAACAGTTAGAACTGGACATGGAACAACAGATTAGTTCCAAATTGGGAAAGCAGTATGTCAAGGCTGTATATTGTCATCCTGCTTATTTAACTTATATGCAGAGTCAGTCAGTCAGTCAGTTCAGTCGCTCAGTCATGTCCGACTCTGCGACCCCATGAATCACAGCACGCCAGGCCTCCCTGTCCATCACCAACTCCCGGGGTTCACTCAAACTCATGTCCATGGAGTTGGTGATGCCATCCAGCCATCTCACCCTCTGTCATCCCCTTCTCCTCCTGCCCCCATTCCCTCCCAGGATCAGGAGGGTCTTTTCCAATGAGTCAACTCTTCGCATGAGGTGGCCAAAGTATTGGAGTTTCAGCTTCAACATCAGTCCTTCCAATGAACACCCAGGACTGATCTCCTTTAGGATGGACTGGTTGGATCTCCTTGCAGTCCAAGGGACTCTCAAGAGTCTTCTCCAACACCATAGTTCAAAAGCATCAATTCTTCGGCACTCAGCTTTCTTTATAGTCCAACTCTCATACCCAGACATGACTACTGGAAAAATCATAGCCTTGACTAGATGGACCTTTGTGGCAAAGTAATGTCTCTGCTTTTTAATATGCTATCTAGGCTGGTCATAACTTTCATATGCAAAAGTACATCATGCGAAATGCCAGGCTGGGTGAAGTATAAGCTGGAATCAAGAACGCTTGGAGAAATATCAATAACCTCAGATATGCAGATGACACCGCCCTTATGGCAGAAAGCAAAGTGGAACTGAAGAGCTTCTTGATGAAAGTGAAAGAGGAGAGTGAAAAAGCTGACTTAAAACTCAATATTCAAAAAACTAAGATAATGGCATCTGGTCCCATCAATTCATCGCAAATAGATGGTGAAACAATGGAAACAGTGACAGACTTTATTTTCTTGGGCTCCAAAATCACTGTTGATGGTGACTGCAGCCATGAAATTAAAAGAGGCTTGCTCCTTGGAAGAAAAGCTTTGACCAAACTAAACAGCATGTTAAAAAGCAGAGACATTACTTTGCCAACAAAGGTCCATCTAGTCAAAGCTATGGTTATTCCAGTAGTCATGTCTGGATGTGAGTGTTGGACTATAAAGAAAGCTGAGCACTGAAGAATTGATGCTTTTAAACTGTGGTGTTGGAGAAGACTTTTGAGAGTCCCTTGGACTCTAAGGACATCAAACCAGTCAATCCTAAAGGAAATCAGTCTTGAATATTCATTGGAGGGACTGATGCTGAAGCTGAAAGTCCAATACTTTGGCCACCTGATTCGAAGAACTGATTCCTTGGGAAGGATGGAAGGCAGGAGAAGGGAATGACAGAGGATGCGATGGTTGGATGGCATTGTTGACTCAATGGCCATGAGTTTGAGCAAGCTCTGGGAGCTGGTGATGCACAGGGAAGCCTGATGTGCTGCAGTCCATGTGGTCACAAAGAGTCGAACGTGACTGAGCAACTGAACTGAACTGAACGCAGATTAGTGTTTCTTAAATAGTCAGAATTCTTGCATTATTCTTCATTAAAAAAGGCCCACATAACTCGACCAATCATAAATTCAACAAAACAAGTCTGCCTAATGTCAACTCATAGTTTAAGGTTTTAGTAAATCTTAGGGCTTACCTGGTGTCTCAGACTGTAAAGAATCTGCCTGCAATGCAGGAGAACTGGGTTTGATTCCTGGGTTGGGAAGATCCTCTGAAGAAGGGAATGCCAACCCAGTCTACTAAACTTGCCTGGAGAATTCCATGGACAGAGAGGCCTGGTGGGCTACAGTTCACGGGGTCACAAAGCATTGGATACGACTGAGCAACTAACACTTTCACTTTTTCATTTCATTCACAAAGTATAAATAAAGCAGGAGAACTTAACACTCACATTTGCTCCATTTGCTCTCAAGAATCGTATTATCCTTCACCCTGATTTCCCTACCAAAGTGATGGCATCTGCAAAATGGTCTTGACATTTCTGTAGCACCTTGGGCTCAGGATTCCTGCAAAGTCACCCAAACTTATTAAATAGAATGCTTAGAATAATGAGTTAAAATGTATTGATTGTTGAACTGCTCAGCTTCTACGCAGTAGAAGGTCAGAAGATGACTCATGGAAAAATAAGAAAATATGATTTTAGCTTATTGCTTAAGATACAGGAGAAGTAATGCACAGTCACGCTTTTAAAGCCTTTGGAAATACATTCGGGAGAAAATAAGAAAAAACATTGGTGGTAGATTAAATAGTCAGAATATAGATAGTTGGTCTGTACTGAGTACTCATTGAACACTTCTCCTGGCCATCTGTGGTGTGGCTGGTTGACAGTCTCTGGTCTTGTGGGGAGCCTGTGGCTTTGGCACTTGTGACAGCAGTAACCCATCGGACTCCAACACTATCACTACTGATGGGTTGACTGCTGTTCATTCAGCACCATGTATTAAACATCATCTCAGTCAATCATCATGAGACCTTTATGAGATGGTATTATTATCCAGCTTTTAAAAATGAAGAAACGGAAAAGCCAGCCATAAAAAAGAACAAAGCAATGCCATTTACAGCAACATGAATAGACTTAGAGATTATCATACTGAGTGAAGTAAGACAGACAAAGACAAATATCATATGATATCACTTATATGCGGAAACTGAGAAAAGGACATGAACTTATTTACAGAACAGAAATAGAATCACAGATGTAGAGAACAAATTTACAGTTACCAAAGGGGATGCTGCTGCTGCTGCTGCTGCTGCGAAGTCGCTTCAGTCGTGTCCGACTCTGTGAGACCCCATAGATGGCAGCCCCCCAGGCTCCCCCGTTCCTGGGATTCTCCAGGCAAGAACACTGGAGTGATTTGCCATTCCTTCTCCAATGCATGAAAGTGAAAAGTGAAAGTGAAGTCGCTCAGTCGTGTCCGACTCTTAGCGACCCCATGGACTGCAGCCTCCCAGGCTCCTCTGTCCATGGGATTTTCCAGGCAAGAGTACTGGAGTGGGTTGCTATTGCCTTCTCCACCAAAGGGGATGAGAGAGGGATAATTCAGGAGTTTGGGATTAACATGTACACACTACTATATATATAATAAAACAGATAAGCAATAAGGTCCTACTGTATAACACAGAGAGCTATATTCAGTATCTTATAATAACCTATAATGAAAAGATTCTGAAAAAGAAGGTATATATATAGATATTGAAATAACTGAATCACTTTGCTGTACACTTGAGTCTAACACGATAGTATGAATCAACTGCTGTACTTCGATAGAAAGAAAGAGAGTGAGAAGAGAGATGCCTAGATCCTTTCCAAGGTCAGCCAAGTAGAAAAAGTCAGAATCCAGATTGGAACCCAGGTCATGTGATTTCAAAACCCGTGCTTTGACTACTCATCCCTGTGTCCAGACAAGAGCGTGTTTTTAAATCCTCCTCTTGGTTGCTCTTTTCTAAGGGTTTCATTTGCTTTCCCCCAGGGTTCTGGGCATTTTCTCAACTTCACGTTTTTTCTGCCTGTTTCTCCCAGCAAATTCCAGGTGGAGGATGGAGCAGAGCTCAAAGAACAAGTGAAGGAGCGCTTCCAGCAGAGCTTTGCATGCGTGGAGTTAGATGCAGAAGTGATGGGGCAGATGGCAAGAGGAGAGAGAGAGACAGAGTTCTTTCACCGATTTGGCTATAAGGGTAAAACTAGGTAGTAAAGTAATTGAGTCTCTTTGGCAAGCTTTTAAAAAATAATATGCTAAATTTTTATTTTATTCATTTTATTTATTTTTGGCTTCCCTGGGTCTTCACTGTTACGTAGGGGTTTTCTCTAGTTTCAGCGAGCAAGGGTTACTCCTTAGTTGCAGTAAACGGGCTTCTCATTGTGGTGGTTTCTCTTGCTGCAGAGTACAGGCTCTAGGGCACACGAGCTCAGTAGTTGTGGTGAATGGGCGTGGATGTCCCGTGGCATATGGAATCTTCTCAAATCAAGGATTGAACCCATGTCCCCTACATTGGAAGGTGGATTCTTAACCACTGGACCACCAGGGAAGTCCTCTCAGGCCTTTTTAATCAAAATGTTTTCTCCCTTAGTGATCTGAGGCCTGAGACTGCTGCTGCTGCCGCCGCCAAGTCACTTTAGTAATGTCCGACTCTGTGTGACCCCAGAGACGGCAGCCCACCAGGCTCCCCCATCCCTGGGATTCTCCAGGCAGAGGCCTGAGACTACACATGGACAAAGAATTCTCTGGATAGACCCCTCTAGACCTCCAACACTATTGGAGGCTTAATCTAGGCTGGCTTCTGCATAAGCAAGAATACATGCCACCTTGTTCCAGTTATTTTTGCTGTGTAACAAACACCCCTAAACTCAGAGGATACAAATTGTCCCATCTCTCAGGATGCGGTGGGGTGAGTGGGCTGAGCTGACAGGCTGTCCCTCAGGGTCTCCTATACAATGTAGTCAGACAGTGGCTGAGTCTGGAGTCATCTGAGAGTTTTTTCCCTGTAACCTAAGTGTGGATGGCTGGAAAATCTGGAGCAGGTTGGGTTTCTCTCCATGGAGCCTCTCCATGTAGTTAGCTTGGGCTTTCTCAAGGTGTAACGGTCTCAGAGTCACCAGCAGTCACGCACTGGGGCTGGCTTTTACGAACTTGTAAGAATTGATTCAATGTATTTCTTTCCAACTCTTGCTTTCAGTGCTGTCACTCTGGTGGTTTGAAATCAGCCATGGTGGGATGGAATATTTATATCATGAAAACTGGTAAATAGTGCAAATTAGGGGGATTCCCCAACCCCCAGAGATCCAGGTTACCAGCACATGATTTTATATGGTGGTTGGCTTCCCCTAGAATATGCCAAGAAAGTCAGGAGGAGGCTGCAAAGCTTCTGAGAACCTATCTGGATGCTCTCCCATAGTTCACTTTCTTTTTATCCTATTGATCATCAAGTCCCTAGGGCTATGCCTGATTCAAGCAGAGGAGAATTACCCGTGTCCCATGGAAGAGTAGCAAAGAAACTGTATAATAGAGGAGCCAGCGCAGAACAGGCATTCAACAAGTGTTTGATGAATGAATGAGTGAGCAAAGACACTTTAACTCTAATCTGTATCTCCTTAAATCACCCTGAAAGTGTAAAGCCTTCTGGAAAGTTTAAATCAACATCAGAGAGGCCAGTGACCTTGAAGTCCCCAAAGAGCCTAAATCTAACACTGCTTGATATAGAACTATTTACACTCTGTCTGCCAGTATTCACAGACCTGTTTACTCAAGCCCCTCCCACTTACGTGCTTAACTGGGACTGTACACATAACAATGGTAGATTGCTTGTTTCATTGATGTTTTCATCCTAGGTACGTTTGCTCTACCTCTGTGAGTAAACTGCAGATTCCTTGAGAGAGTTCACATGTATTTCTTTGCCATTCCTTCTCCCTACCTTACCCAAACTAGATAATCCTACATACACATACACATGGCTACTTATAAGAGATATGATAATTGGAGGTTATAAACCTTAAAGGATAACGAAAGAAGGAAAAGAACTAAAAGCTCTCAATGGCTGTATTTCATAACAGTTCTCATTTAACTCATATTCATCCAGTGAAGTAAGCATTATCATTTCCATTTCACAGTTGAGGAAAATGAGTCTCAAGAAAATTTAACCAGTTTGGTCAAATCCACACTAGGAAGCAGGGAGCTAGGATTCCAACCTAGACCTGCATGGGTCCAAGCCAGAGCTTTATGTGTTCTTTCCCATTGAAATATACACTCCCATCTCCCCCTACTTCTCTTTGCCCACCCCCCCACCTTGAAGTAGTCACAAAAGTCATAGAAATGCTAATGTTTTTAAACTCCAGATAGACTAATACCTGTTTCAAGTTCTGCTCTTGTAAGAAACATCCTTAAAAAGCTTGGGAGAGGACTTCCCTGGTGGCCCAATGGATAAGAATCTGCCTGCCAGTGCAGGGGACATGGGTTTGATCCCTGATCCAGAAAGATCGCATATGCTGCAGAGCAACTGAGTCCACGTGTTACGACTACTGAGCCTGCAGGCCATAAATACTGAAGCCTGCGTGCCCTACAACCACACACCACAACTACTGAGCCCACGTGTGCAACGACTGAGGCCTGAACACCTAGAGCCTGTGCTCTGCTGCAAGAGAAGCCACAATGAGAAGCCTGGACGCTGCAACGAAGAGTAGTGCCCGCTCACCGCAACCAGAGAGAGCCCTTGGGCAGCAACAAAGATCCAGTGCAACCAAGAGCGAAAATAAATTATTAATTAAAAAAAACTCTACTGTTTAAAAAGGAAAAAAAACAGCTTGGGAGAGCAAGACGCTTAAAGTGTCTTACACTAGGAAGGGAGTGAGTCCAAGAGGTCAGCTAAGCAGCTCTTAACAATAGTTCAGGCAAAAAGCATTGATGGGATGGACAAAGGTAAGAGTGGCGGGATGGGAAGGTGTGAAAACTATTAGAAGACAGATCAATAGACTAGTGATGGTTTGGATTGTGCAGGCGCTGATCAGTCATTGTTGAATCGCCGCTATGGCTGCTCCGGGAGAACGAGGCTGGAGAGAGGAAGCCGGGAAGGGAGATTTCCGTATTTCGTGGAGAAGATGATAGGGCTGAAAGTAGCCGTGGAAGTGGGAGAGAGGATGGATCTAGAAAGAACATGGAAGAAGAATCTACGGGATGTGCCGCCAAGCTAGACGTGGGAATATGAGGGCGAAGGAGGGGTCAAGGGTGAAGTCCAGAAATCTGTTGCGGACAGCCGGGTGCTTTTCACAGAGGTGGGGGACGCAGGGCTGGGGGGAGTGGGAGCAGCTTGCAGGCAAAGAGGGATTCTGGATGTGCCAGGTTTGAGGTGAATGTGTAAGCTGGTACTGGCAGCCAGAATGCAATTACATTTAAAACAAAACAAGCCTCTCTTATCTCAGTGAGATTCTTTGTCTCCTTCAGAGGCTGTGGATGAAAGCACTGAAGCCTGTGTGACGCAGGGTTCTGCGTCAGGTCATAAAGCAACTCTGCAGTTCCCAATGTTTTCACTTTATTGTGGTTCAACTCTCTCAAAAGCCGTTTATCACCCAGTAGGGGCCTCTGTCATCACCAAGATGTCTTTATAGAGACTTCCAAAGCTCATAGGGGCAGTATGATTCGATCAGTGGCAGTGACTCACACAACTCATAGAAATTGTGGCAGGGAGGTTTCAGCGGCCCCTAGGGCCACAGGTTGGCCATACACACACACATACACACACACACACACCCCATAGGTTAAAACTCGCATGGACAGGCTCTAAGATATTTTTGCACGCTTCTGCCCCACAAAAGAGTACTGGCATTGTTTACACAAGGCCCCTGCATGTCAGGACAGGGAGCCTGGGCCTTCGTGCCTGCTACAGAGGAAGAAGGGAAGCATTCGAGCGGGTGAATGAGCAGATGAAGACTCCCCAGGGAGCTACTGCTTTTCCGCACATGAACTTTCATCAGGAAACCCTCTACCCCAAATCCAAAGCCAGTTGTTAGGAAGGCAAATTGCATAGGGTCTCCCAGCTCAAGGAGACTACTTGTGGTTGCTTCCTCACTGTATTCACTGTGCCCGTGTTAGGACACCCGAAACCAAGCCCTGGTTAAACTCCCATGCCCATTGCAGTGCGAGTTAAGTGGTCACCCAGCTCAGGGCCTGCCAGCCCACCAGGTGGGGACCAGCTGCCTGAGAACCAACTGCCCTCCTTATTCAGAATGTCCTTTGACCCGACTCCAACTTTACCCAGAGAGGCCCTAAAAAGTTCCCCCTCAAATCAAGCTTTCTTGCATGGAAACCCTCTAAAAAGGAGCTTCCTTACCTGAGAGAAGGTACCGGTGCCCGGCTGTGGGAAAAAAAAAAAAACAAACCCAAAAACCAAGTTCCAGCAGACGTGACAGGGACTCATAGAGCAGATCTGTTGCTTTTAAAAGAAGAAAGGTGACTTCATCCCCGGTGCCGTGGTGTTTAGAAGAGCAGTGAATGCTGCCTGGCTGAGCCAACTCTGTCTCACCAGCGATGACTCCATCCAAATTATGCAGCCACTGCCCAGACATGCTCAGCCTTCAGAAGGTGGATTGCTGGAATCTGACTTGCCCCGTCATTTTCAGTAAGTTTCAGAAAGTCCGGAAGCACCAGTCGCCTTCACTGGCACCAGGGGTAGGGAAACCACACACTTTTCCCCCCCGAGTCATATTATTATATCCCAAGAATCCAACACTCTAGGGAAGGAAAACAGGTATTTAAACTTCCTAGAGGTAGCAATTCTTGGGAAAGAAGGGGAGAGAGAAGAAGGAAAATCTTTCAAGCAGGATGCGGGTGGGGGGCAGTAAGAAGCTGGGAACGATCACCGTGCTAAGAGGTTTGCAGAGCTGGTGGGTTTGCGAGCCTACAAAGGTGACAAATAGGTGATGGCCTGGACTTTTCAGGAGGGAAAGTATCTAGTTCAACAAAAGGAATGAGTCACTGTAAGAAAGGAAAGGTGATAGTCTTTCTTTTTTTTAAGACTGATGTGAACTTTGAATTATCACTGGAAAACTGAAGCGAAGGTAATTTGTTAATAATACAAATGGTGGTAACACTTGGTCTAGAAGACAGGACCTCTGATTTCTCTTTTTTTTTTCTTTTAAAATTTTATTTTGTGTTGTGACAGTTTCAGGTGAACAGTGAAAGGACTCAGCCATACATATACATTTATCCATTATCCTTCAAACTCCCCTCCCATCCAGGCTGCCACATACCAGTGAGCAGAGTTCCATGTGCTATACAACAGGTCTTTGTTGGTTATCTATTTTAAATATAGCAGTGCATACATGAAAGAAATGGTTGTAATGGTAATGGTATGGGGGAAATGAGCTTGGGTTTAAACTTGGGAAAAAGGTGACAGTCTTTTAAATGAAGGTGACGTATTTTTGTTTTCTTTTTATTGAATATGGTACCACTCAATCCATTTGGAATCATCTGTAACATTTATGTATTAGCTTATAACAAGCCCACATTCCACCAAGCTTTGGGAAGAGACATTTATTTAAGTCAGGAGCTGTCTCTTTTATATGTCAAAGGTAAGACTGAAGCAATGGGATTTGGAACATGGAATTCAAGGCCACGTCAAGCTACCCAGTAAGCTGGGTGCCTCTGCCTGATGCCACGTCCTTGGGTTAAACTTTGGGCAGACCTTCCGGCTGTGATGCCAGGATGAGACATGGTAATGCCAGTGACCTCCGTTGGAAGTAGGGCAGAGCTTAGCAGCTGGCTGCCTTCCCTCTCACGTCTGTGCTTTAGGAGAGTGTACGGTGACTTTGGGTCACTACGCACATGTCCAGTTTCTTGCTGAACTATTTTGAGGCTTTGGGGAATCTTCCTGTGTCAAGTTTCACTCCAGAGAGGATAAAACAAGAAAAAAAAAAGTTATTTCTATTGAAATGAAGACATTCAGTTCCAACATTAGAAAGGAGTTTTTGAATTCAGAGATTTAAGCAATGTCAACATGGCCTTATAGAAGAAACTTGCAAATCTCTTAGTCGGGGTGTAAACATTCAGAGTAGAAGAGGAGCAGAGTTTCATCAATGATAAAATCAAAAAAGGGCAGGAACTACTTTTATTTGGTTTATCATGAACTCCTCATATCCTTGCACAGAGAGTAGTAAGTGCCCAGTAGCCAGAGAGTAAATGGTGTCTGACAATCCCTTTTGTTCCAGATTTTTAGAACAGATCTGTTGAGGATCTTTTTTATTTTTAAATTGAAGCATAACTGACATACAATAGCATAGTAGTTTTATATGTGTTCATCATAGTGTACATCATTGTGATTTGATATTTATATGCATTAAGAATTCTTAAAGTCCCTATCTGGTAAGCAAGGCAGTTAGTTGCAGAGAGCATGAACCAGTGGGTCTTATGAAATGCAAGAGGCATTTTGTCCTTTGCTTTGTCTTAGTCTCCAGGTTCATTGCCACAGTTAGAACAAAGCAAAGAAAGCCAATATCTGGACCCAGGAGCCCCCTTTTTAACCCTATTTCCCTCTACATCAAGTAGACTCTGGTGTCTTTCCTCAGGCCCAGGACTCCATCTCACAGGCAATCTGCCAATTCTCCTGTTTTCTTTTGTTGTCAACATTCCAATATAGAACGTTCAAACTTACAGCTATGTTGAAAGAATTTTATAGTGAACACCCAAATACATACCACGTAGTTTCTTCAACTGACATGTTACAGCATTTGCTTTACTATATATTTATTCTTTATACACTCAGCAGCTAATTAACTTTGTTACTAAATTTTGAAGAAAGTTTCAGACATTAATACATTCCCCCAAATACTTCAATGTTATTAATCAGAGTTCAAAATTTGTTTACAATTCTTTTATCTCTTTTCAGATGAAAATCTTGTACTATGCAATGCAAAAACTGTCAGTATATCATTCCATGAGTTCTTATAAATGCACACACCTTTGCAGCCCAGACCCTATCAAGAAACAGAACACGGACCATCACCCTAGAATGTTTCTCTTGTCCTTTCCCAGCAAACTCTAGCCTTAACACTCCTAGAGAGATCCAACCTCCTCTTATTCTCACCAGATATCAATTTTACCTATTCTAGTACTTCATATAAATAAAAGCAAATAATTTATATTCTTTTTTTTTTAGAGTTCAGTTACTTTAATAATTCAATTGTTTAATAGTATATATTCAATTTTAGAGCAATGGTGTTTTAAAATGCAAGTTGCTTATTATTTAATTTCTTTTTTTTTTTAGTTTTTTATTTTTTTAATTTAAAAATCTTTAATTCTTACATGTGTTCCCAAACATGAACCCCGCTCCCACCTCCCTCCCCATAACATCTCTGTGGGTCATCCCCTAATTTATATTCTTTTGTGGAATTTGTGTTCACTCAGCATGTTTTGAGATTCACCTATCCATGTTGTTGGTTTCTTTTCTTTGATGAATAGTATTTTATTGTATGAATATGCCAAACTTTTTCAAGTCTCCTGTTCATGGACACTGGGTCCTCAAGTTTTTTACAACTTATTATGACTTTATTATGGGGTTATTATAAATAAAGCTAACATGAACATATTCTAACCAAATTTTTGTGGACATGTATTTGTTTAGGTTCAGTTCAGCCGCTCAGTCATGTCCGACTCTTTGCGACCCCATGGGCTGCAGCACGCCAGGCCTCCCTCTGTTTCCCCTGGGTAAATATCTAGGAATAGAATTGCTGGGTCTTAAAATTGTTATAGTTGCTCAATCGTGTCCGGCTCTTTGCAACCCCATGAACTGCAGCACACCAAGCTTCCCTGTTCTTCACCATCTCCTGGAGTTTTTTCAGACCCATGTCCATTAAGTTGATGATGCCATCCAACCATCTCATCCTCTGTGGTCCCCTTCTCCTCCTACCTTCAATCTTTTCCAACATCAGAATCTTTTCCAATGAGTCAGCTCTTTGCATCACATGGCCAAAGTACTGGCTTCAGCTTCAGTCCTTCCCATGAATATTCAGGGTTGATTTCCTTGCAGTCCAAGGGACTCTCAAGAGTCTTCTCCAACACCACAGTTTGAAAGGATCAATTCTTTGGGTCTTAAAATAGGTATGTATCTTTCCCAGTGTCATGACCATTTTTCCGTCCTACCAACCATGTACAAGAGTCCTAGTTGCTTTGCATTCTTCTGACAACAGTTGGTGCTGTCAGTTTAATTTCAGCTCTGTTGGTGCATGTGGAATGGTACCTCACTGTGGCTCAATTTGTATGTCCTTGATGACTAAAAAGTTGAACACCTTTTCATGTGCCTGTTGGCCATTCATTTACCATATTTTATGAAGTGTCTGTTCAAATCTTTTGGCCATTTAAAAACTGATTGTCATTTTATTATTGAGTTTTAGGAGCATTTTGTGTATTCAGAATATCAGTTCTTTGTCTGACATGTTTTGTTGATATCATCTCCTGCCCTGTGGCTTGCCTATACATTTTAATAATGATGTTTCTTCTGATAAACAAAAACTTAATTTTGATTAAGTGCAGATTTTATTATTATTTTTTAGCTTTTGTCTCCCCCCCGACCCCAAGTCATGAAAATAATCTATGTTTCTTCTAGAAGTTTTATAGCTCTGGCTTTCATGTTTATATCCATGGTCAATCACAAATTGATTTTTGTGAATAGTATGATTTAGGGCAAGATTAATTTGTTTTCATATGAATGCGTAATCATTTCAACACCATTTGTTCCTTTCCTAACAGGGTTGTTTTAACACCTTTGTCAAAAATAAAATAAATGTCTAAAAATGGACCTATTTCTGGACTCTATTCTGATTTACTCATCTGTTGATTAGGCTAAAAGCTGTAAATCAGGAAACCTAACCCATGCCATTTCCTTCTTCCAATGGCTCAGTCTCCTGTGGTTTCTGTCTGTCTTCTTTTTTTTTTTTTTTCCTCTTTAGCACCTTCAATTAGACATTTTTACATTTTGTCCAGAGCTTATATTTGTTATCTATAAGATGTATGATCCAAGAGGAGCTACATGGCCATAACATTCAATTACCGTTTGAATCACCTAGTTTACCTTCAAAAAGATAATTTATAGCTCTTTCCTGGGGTACTAGTTATGTTTTATTTCAAGTACCACCACAGATTGAATGATTACGTTGAAATGGATACTGAGTTACAGCAGAAAAGTGTGACATAATCAATAAGCAAAGGAGGGGAGGTGTAAGCTGGATGTTTGCAATTTCTATTATGGTTATTTACAAAACAATATAATACTCAGCTGTTTGTACCTACCAGAACATCTTCCTGAAGTTTGTACTTACTTGTTTGACTGTTAATCTTCTCTGTTAAATTGTAAATTTCCTGAGAGCAGGGATTTGTATTTGCAAAATTCACATTTATATGACCAGTGTCTGTCATCTGGAATATAGCATGTTCTCAATAAATATTTGCTAAGTGAATGAGAATAGTGTGTGATCAGGACCCATTCCAACTTGGTACAAGTTATCACTGTTAGCAGTTTATCTCTGAAAAAAAGTAGACAATTTAGAAATACCAAATCCAGTTTTTGGGCTTCCCAGGTGGCTCTCATAGTAAAGAACTGCCTACTAATACAAGAGACATAAGAAATGCAGGTTCAGTCCCTGTGTCAGGAAGATCCCCTGGAGGAGGGCACGGCAACTGACTCCAGTATTCTTCAGTGGAAAATTGCATGGACAGAGGAGCCTGGTGGACTACAATCCATGGGGCTGCCAAAGAGCTGGACATGACTGAAGTGACTTAGCACAGCACAGCACAATCCAGTTTCATTTTTACCTTAGTCTTACTTTTTGAAATTGTATAACCGATGTGGAGAAATAGAGAACACAGATCAGCAAAAATAAAATAAATCAACAAACCCCATTTTTTCCCTTCACAGACATAACCATTTTAATCATTTTTTTTTCACATAGCTTTTTATTATCCTTCAGTTTTGCTTCTCAGCCTTGGGTGCATATTCTAATTCTCTGGGCAACTTTGAAAAGTGATAATGTTCATATCACATCTAGGACCAATTTAATCACATTCTCAAGGATTGGACCCAGGAGTTAGTACTATTTTTAATTTCCAAGATGATGCCAATATGCAATTAAGAGGACCCAAAGATGTCCCAGCTGGGACTATCAGAGGTTTTTCAGATCTTATTTTCTTTCTCCTAGATGATACAGTCCCTGTCTTCCAGGAGACTTCAAACTAGGCAAGACTTGAAGCAATTAAATATGAAACAAGTAGAAATCAGAACATTAAAGATACATAATCAAGTGCTAAAGTGCATAGAAGCTGTTAAGTTAAATGTGCCTGGACAGACATTCCTGAGTGATAGCAAAAGTGCACTCATCTGTACTTCTTACTTCTTGGCTGGGAGCCCTGCCAGTTACATCAAGGGACTCTCCTCCCTCTATAAAGTTTTGGTGAAATGGGCACAGTGACACGTTAAAATGATAGATGATGCTGATTATTGTCCTCCCGATTTTTCTTTTTTTGGAGGGTTGTTGAGAATGCTTTGTGATTTTATTTATTTATTTTTTAAATTTACTGTTTTATTGAATTTTGTTGCTTTCTGTCAAACTTGAATCAACCATAGGTCTACATATATCCCTGCCCTTTTGAACCTCCCTTCCAACTCCCTCCCCATCCCACTCCTCTAGGTTGACACAGAGCCCCTGTTTGAATTTCCTGAGACATACAGCAAATTCCCCTTTGGCTATCTATTTTACATATGCTAATGTAAGTTTACATGTTACTTTTTCCATTCATCTCACCCTCTCCTCCCCTCTCCCCATGTCCATAAGTCTATTCTCTATGTCTGTTTCTCCATTGCTGCCCTGTAAATAAATTCTGTATCATTTTTCTAGATTCTGTATATATGCATTAGAATACAATATTTCTCCTTTTCTTTCCAACATACTTCACTTTGTATAATAGGTTCTAGGTTCATCCACCTCATTAGAACTGACTCAAATGTGTTCCATTTTATGGCTGAGTAACATTCCATTGTGTATATGTACCACAACTTAAAGAATGGATGAAGATCCATTTATCTGTTGATGGACATCTAGGTTGCTTCCATGTTCTAGCTACTGTAAATAGTCCTGCAAAGAACAGTGGGATACATGTGTCTTTTTCAATTTTGGTTTACTCAGAGTATATGCCTAGGAGTAGGATTGCTGGGTCATATGGTTGTTTTATTCCTAGTTTTTTTTTTTAAGGAATCTCCATACCATCTTCCATAGCGGCTCTATCAATTTACATTCCCACCAATGGTGCAAGAGTGTTCCCTTTTCTCCACACCCTGTCCAGCATTTATTGTTTGTAGACTTTTTATAATGGCCATTCTGACCAGTGTGAGGTGATATCTCATTGGAGTTTTGATTTGCATTTTTCTAATAATGAGCAATATTGAGCATCTTCTCATCTGTTTGTTAGCCATCTGTATGTCTTTTTTGGAGAAATGTCTATTTAGGTCTTTTTCCACTTTTTGAATGGGTTGTTTCTTTTTCTAGCATTGAGTTGTATGAGCTGCTTGTATATTTTGAAAATTAATCCTTTGTCAGTTGTTTCACTTGCTATTATTTTCTGACATTCTGAGGGTTGTCTTTTCACCTTGCTTATAGTTTCCTTTGCTGTTCAAAGGCTTTTACATTTAATCAGGTCCCACTTAGTTTTTATTCTCAGTATTTTAGGAGGTAGATCATAGAGGATCCTACATTGATTTATGTCATCGAATGTTTTGCATATGTTTTCCTCTAAGAGTTTTATAATTTCTGTTCTTACATTTAGGTCTTTAATCCATTTTGAACTTATCTTGTGTATGGTGTTGGGAAGTGTTCTAATTTCATTCTTTTACATGTAGCTGTCCAGTTTTCCCAGCACCATTTATTGAAGAAGCTGTCATTGCCCCATTGCATGTCATTGCCTCCTTTGTAAAAGATAAGGTACCCATAGATGCATGGGTTTATTTCTGGGCTTTCTATCTTGTTCCATTGGTTTATATTTCTGTTTTTATGTCAGGACCATACTGTCTTGATGACTGTAGCTTTGTAGTATAATCTGAAGTCAGGAAGGTTGATTCCTCCAGCTCCATTCTTTCTCAAGGCTGCTTTGGCTATTCGGGGTCTTCTGTGTTTCCATATGAATTGTGAAATGTTTTGTTCTAGTTCTGTGAAAAATGTCATTGGTCATTTGATAGGAATCACATTGAATCTGTAGATTGCATTTGGTAGTATAGTCATTTTCACAATATTGATTCTTCCTACCCAGGAACATGGAATATCTCTCCATCTGTTTATGTCATCTTCGATTTCTTTCATTAGTGTCTTATAATTTTCTGTGTACAGTCCTTTTTTCTCCTTAGGTAGGTTTATTCCTAGATATTTAATTCTTTTTGTTGCAATGGTGAATGAGAGTGATTCCTTAATTTCTCTTTCTAATTTTTCATAGTTAGTGTATAGAAATGCAAGTGATTTCTGTGTATTGATTTTGTATCCTGCAACTTCGCAAAATTCACTGATTAGCTCTAATACTTTTTTGATGCTATCTTTAGGGTTTTCTATGTACAGTATCAGGTCATCTGCAAACAGTGAAAGCTTTACTTCTTTTCTGTTCTCGATTTCTTTTGTTTCTTTTTCTTCTCTGATTGCTATAGCTAGGACTTCCAGAACTACGTTGAATAATAGTGGTGAAAGTGGACACCCTTGTCTTGTTCCTGATCCTAGGGGTATGTTTTAAGTTTTTTACCATTGAGAATATAATGTTTGCTGTAGGCTTATCATATATGGCCTTTACCATGTTGAGGTGTGTTCCTTTTATGCCCATTTTTTTGAGTTTAATCATAAACAGGTGCTGAATTTTGTCAAAGGCTTTTTCTGCATCTATTGAGATTATCATATGGTTTATATATTTCAATTTGTTAATGTGGTGTATCACATTGATTGATTTGCATATACTGAAGAATCCTTGCATCACTGGAATAAACCCAACTTGATCGTGATTATGAGCTTTTGATGTGTTGCTGAATTCTGTTAGCTAAAATTTTATTGAGGAATTTTGCATCTATGTTCATCAGTGATGTTGGCCTGCAGTTTTCTTTTTTTATGTGTTGTCTTTGTTGGCTTTGGTATCAGGGTGATGGTGGCCTCATAGAATCAGTTTGGAAGTGTTCCTTCCTCTGCAATTTTTTTTGGAGTTTTAGAAGGATAGACATTAGCTCTTCTGTAAATGTTTGATAGAATTCTCCTGTGAAGCCATCTTGTCCTGGGCTTTTATTTTATGGGAGATTTTTGAATCCAGCTTCAATTTCAGTGCTTGTAATTGGGTTGTTCATAATCTCTATTTCTTTCTGGTTCAGTCTTGGGAGGTTGAACTTTTCTAAGAATCTGTCCATTTCTTCCAGGTTATCTATTTTATTGCCACATAGTTGTTCATAATAGTCTCTTATAATCCTTTGTATTTCTGCACTATCTATTGTAACCTCTCCTTTTTAATTTTTAATTTTGTTGATTTGATTCTTCTCTCTTTTATTCTTGATGAGTGTGGCTAAACATTTGTCCATTTTGTTTATCTTCTTAAAGAACCAACTTTTAGTTTTATTAATCTTTAGTATTGTTTCTTTCATTTCTTTTTCATTCATTTCTGCCCTGATCTTTATGATTTCTTTCCTTCTACTAATTTTGGGGGCTTTTTGTTCTTCTTTTTCCAGTTGTTTAAGGGCTAAAGTTAGGTTGTCTGTTCAATGTTTTTCTTGTTTCTTGAGGTAAGATTGTATTGCTATAAACTTCCCTCTTAGAACTGCTTTTGCTGCATCCCACAGGTTTTGTGTTGTCATGTTTTCACTGTCATTTGTTTCTAGAAATTTTTTGATTTCCCTTTTGATTTCTTTCTTTCTTTTTTTTTTTTTAGTTCCAGTGATTTATTTATTTAAATTTAAATTTATTTATTTTAATTGGAGGCTAATTACTTTACAATATTGTATTGGTTCTGCCACACATCAACATGAATCTGCCACGGGTGTACATGTGTTCCCCATCCTGAACCCCCCTCCCACCTCCCTCCCTGTACCATCCCTCCAGGTCACCCCAGTGCACCGGCCCCAAGGATCCTGTATCAAACCTGGACTGGTGATTCGTTTCTTATATGATATTATACATGTTTCCATGACATTCCCCCAAATCATCCCACCCTCACCCTCTCTCACAGAGTCCAAAAGACTGTTCTCTACATCTGTGTCTCTTTTGCTGTCTCGCATACAGGGTTATCATTACCATCTTTCTAAATTCCATATATATGCATTAGTATACTGTATTGGTGTTTTTCTTTCTGGCTTACTTCACTCTGTATAATAGGCTCCAGTTTCACCCACCTCACTAGAACTGATTCGAATGTATTCTTTTTAATGGCTGAGTAATACTCCATTGTATTTCTTCAGTAACCTGTTGGTTATTGAGAAATGTGTTGTTTAATCTCCATGTGTTTGTTTCTTACAATTTTTTTCTTGTAATTGATATGTAGTCTCATAGGATTGTGGTGGGAGAAGATGCTTGATACAATTTCAATTTTCTTAAATTTACTGAAGTTTGATTTGTGACCCAGGATGTGGTCTGTCCTGGAGAATGTTCCATGTGCACTTGAGAAGAAGGCTCTTATTCTTCTGCATTTGGATGGAATGTCCTGAAGATATCAATGAGATCCATTCCATCTAGTGTATCATTTAAGACTTGTGTTTCCTTATTAATTTTCTGTTTTGATAATGTCTCTTGGTTTGAGTGGGGTGTTAAAGTCTCCTACTATTATTGTGTTACTGTCAATTTCTCCTTTTATGTCTCTTAGTGTTTGTCTTATGTACTGAGCTACTCCTATGGTGGGTGCATAGATATTTACAATTGTTATGTCTTCCTCTTAGATTGATCCCTTGATCTTCATGTAGTGTCCTTCCTTATCTCTTGTAACATTCTTCATTTTAAGGTCTATTTTGTCTGATATGAGGATTGTTACTCAAGCTTTCTTTTGCTTCCCATTTGTGTGGAATATATTTTTCCATCCTCTCACTTTCAGTCTATATGTGTCTTTAGGTCTGGAGTGAGTTTCTTGTAGACAGTATATATATAGATCTTGTTTTTGTATCCATTCAGTCAGTCTGTGTCTTTTGGCTGGAGCATTTAATCTATTTACATTTAAAGTAACTATTGATATATATATTCCTATTGCCATTTTCTTAATTGTTTGGGGTTGATTTTGTAGATCTTTTTTCTTCTCTTATATTTCTTGACTATATAAGTCCCCTTAACATTTGTTATAATGCTGATTTGGTGGTACTGAATTTTCTTAAGTTTTGCTGTCTGAAAAACTTTTTATTTCTCCATCAATTTTGAATGAGATCCTGCCAAGTACAGTAATCTTGGTTGTAGATTTTTTCCTTTCAGTACTTTAAATGTATACTCCCATTCCCTTCTGGCCTGCAGAGTTTCTGCTGAACGATCAGTTGTTAAATGTATCGGGTTTCCCTTGTATGTTACTTGTTTCTTTTCCTTTGCTGCTTTTAATATTCTTTCTTTGTGTTAGTCTTTGTTAGTTTGATTGGTATGTGTCTTGGCGTGTTTCTCCTTGGGTTTATCCAGTATAGGACTCTTTGCACCTCTTAGACTTGACTGACTATTTCTTTTTCCATGTTGGGGAGATTTTCAACTATAATCTCTTCAGAAATGTTCTCATGTCCTTTCTTTTTCTATTCTTCTTCTGAGACCCCTGTAATTCAAATGTAGGTGCATTTGATATTGCCCCAGAGGTCTGTGAGACTATCCTCAGTTCTTTTCATTCTTTTTACTTTATTCTGCTCTTCAAAAGTTGTTTCCACTATTTTATCTTCTAGTTCACTGATTCATTCTTCTGCTTCAGATATTCTGCTATTGATTCCTTCTAGAGTATTTTTAATTTTAGTAATTGTGTTGTTTGGTTCTGAATCCTTATTCTTTAATTCTTTTAGGTCTTTGTTAATTGCTTGCATTTTCTCCATTTTGTTTTCAAGGTTTTTGATCGCCTTTACTTCATTATTCTGAATTCTTTTTCAGGTAGTTTGCCTAGTTCCTCTTCATTTATTTGGATTTCTGTGTTTCTAGTTTATTCCTTTATTTGTGTAGTATTTCTCTGCCTTTTCATTATTTTTTTTTAACTTGTTGTGTTCAAGGTCTCCTTTTCCCAGGCTTCAAGTTTGAATTCTTTCTTCCTTTTCATTTCTGCCCTCTTAAGGTTGATCCAGTGGTTTGTGCAAGCTTTGTATTGGGTGAGATTTGTGCTGAGGTTTTGTTTGTTTGTTTTTTCCTCTGATAGGCAAGGCTGAGTGAGGTGGTAATCCTGTCTGCTGATTATTTGGGTTGTATTTTTGTTTTGTTTGTTGTTTAGATGAGGTGTCCTGCTCAGGGTGTTACTGGTGGTTGGATGATGCCAGGTCTTGTATTCAACTGGTTTCCTTGGTGTGAGTTCTCACTGTTTGATATTCCCTAGGGTTAGTTCTCTGGTGGTCTAGGGTCTTGGAGTCAGTGCTCCCACTCCAAAGGCTCAGGGCTTGATCTCTGGTCAGAAACGAAGATTTGGTTTGTTACGGCATTAAGTGAGATTAAAACAAATACCCAGAAATGAGAAACCAAAGATGAACTCCAGACAAATGGCAGTTACAAATTCAGGCAAATAATAATTAAAATAATGGAATATACACATATGCATATATACCCAGAAGCAAAGTCAAAACAGTCCAACAAAAATAAAGTACAGTAGATTAACCTGGTGAGCAAAGGAAATAAAAAATTGTATTTACCAGTTAAGAACAAAACTAACTAAAGCACAAACTGGAAAACTAAAGCAAGGTGCCAAATGGGGAATAAAGCAGTGAAAACAAAACTAACAAACATTTTGAGAGTAAAGGAAAGAATGAAAAGAAAGAAAGAATAGGTATGCAAAATTAAATAGAAGTAAATGAACAAGATTTACATACATTAAGGATTAACTGCAAGGGGAAAAGAACAGTACACCCTGGGTGGGGTCCTACTCTGTAGGTCAGTGGGTCAGGCATTTGATGGGCCAGTCTTTCTATCGTTCAGCTGCTGATGCTGGTGCGTGGGAAGAGAGAGGCTATGGTGATGGCTCAGCCCCATATGCGTGACTCAGCAGTATCGCCTTGCTTCCATGGCTGCCTGGATTTCCTCCACAGGCATTTCCCACCAAAATCTCCTCCCTCACATCCCCTCAACCTGTCTCTCCGCAGTCAACAGCAGTCCTCACCCTGGGATTGCTCCACAATCCCTACACTCCAGCTCCCAGCTGCTGTGCCTTCCTGCTGCGCAGGACACCTGCGTCCCTGTCCGGGGTATGCATAGCTGTGGCAAGGACTGTCTGATTCTCATTCCATTTAGGCTGCCACAGATGAGCTGTTTCACTCTTAGCCTTAAATCTTTCTCTTCTGACTCAGACAATTGTCCCTATGTGGGAATCGGACCCCTGCTTTAGTTCCCCCACCCGCCAAGGGCAGGTCCAATTCTACTAATAGTCCTGTTTTTCCCCCTAGTTCTTTCATCCTACCGAGTTTTGTGTGGTTCTAAATATTCTTTTCCACTGTTCAGGTACTCCTCTCCGCTCTCAGTGGCTGTTCTGCATGCACTGCTGTGTCTTAAGGTGTATTCCTGATGTATCTGCAGAGAGAGACGTATTCAATGTCCACCTACTTCTCTGCCATCTTGTTCTCCCTTCCTCCCATTTTTGAAATTTTCTGCTTTATAGAATCCTTTATAGGTTCCTGGCCTCTATCCTCTCTTTATGGGGATGTATGTTAATTTTTTACCTGACTTCATAGATGATCAATCCTCAACCAGACAATCTTCTATGGAAAATGGCCATTACCATTTAGCCAGCTGGTCTGGAGTGGAACCCAGATAAGTCAGACATAAACGGGGGAACTGATCAGCAATCAACCATAAGAGCCTTGTTCTTGACCCAGGTAGCATAAGAGACTCTCCCAGGAGATTGTAAAATACCTCTGCTTAGGCCCTGCCCCAGAGCAGTTACACAGAAGTACTGGGTGATGGTGCCCAGGCATTGGTACTTTTGTCAAGGCTCCCTAGGAAATTAGTACATGATCCAAGGTGAGAAATACCGATGAGGCAAATTAGTGATCCATTCTCATGGGCTGTGGGTGGATTTGAAATTTCCCTTACTGCTACTCCTAGAGGCAGCCACGCCTTATGTTGAACAGGCTAGGGTTTGAATCCCTGCTTGGCTGTGTACTGTCTGTGTGATATTGGCTAACTTACTCAACAGCTCTGACATTCCATTCAGTCAATGCTAAAAGAGACAAAGCAATAGTTCCCAGCAATAAAATTCCACGTGTGTGTGTGTGTGTGTGTGTGTGTGTGTGTGTGTGTGTGTGTGGTGTGTGCTCAATCGTGTCTGACTCTTTTGGACCCCATGGACTGCAGCCCAATAGGTTCCTCTGTTCATGGAATTTTCCAGGCAAGAATACTGGTGTGAGTTGCTGTTTCCTACTCTAGGGGATATTCCCTACCTAGGAATCAAATCAGCATCTCTTGCATCTCCTGCATTGGCAGGAGTGGACTCTTTAACACTGTGCCACCTGGGAAACCCTCCACAAAACCCCATATACAAAGCATCCAGCACACTCTTTATGTAGTAAACATCTGACTTCCTTCTTTCCCTGTACCTCCCATCCTCACCCTACCTTAGCATTGCAATAAGAGGTATGGACAGCTCTGGTTTGGTTTTGTGCTGTTTCTCCTTGATTTGACCATGACCCTGGATCACTCTGGATTTGCAGCCCTGGACCTTGGATCTGGCGTTCTGATCCCGGCCCCTGAACTTGATATGGCTCTTCTTTCCTGCCTTGCAAGTTACAGGCGGCCCGGTTTCCAACACCTGTTTTTGTTGCTCAGCTCTAAGCCCCAAAGTGATGGTTTCTAAAAGTAACTGGCCTCATCGTGGCTCCAGCTGTTTAGCACTGGGAGGGGGTGGGGCTAATTTTACATTTGTCCTGGACTAACATCTGAGAAAAAGCAAGGCCAGGCAAGTCCAACCTTAGTACCCACCCCTCTTTAGTATCTGGATTGGATTTCACAGAGAAAAGTTGTGCAGGTGTTGCCACAGGGTTTGTGTCTGCATCCTACCGGGTACCTTATATGGAAACATAATTCAAGAAATCATTTGCCTCAAAATCTGTTTGGATATGAGCCTCAGGGGCTGTGCTGAGTGGGAGTAGCCACAATGTCAACCTGAGTTTTTGATATGCTAATGCTTGTTCTAAACTGGGATGGATTCTTTTCTGCCTCCCCAGGGACAAGACCAGGCAGGCAGGCACAGGGCCCCCAGATGTGACAGCTTGCAGAAAAGAGGCTAATTAAGAGAAAAGATAGAAACGGTTATTGATTTATTTGTGTTTTGGAGAAACTGAGAAGGAAATAGGATGAAGCAGTATGGTGACAGAAAGCCCTGATTGAGAAAACTAAGGATGACTTGGCAGCTCCTAGAACAGGCCTGGCCCAGAGGAAGCTTTTAATGACTATTTGCTGCATAAGCATAGAGGGAAGGCCTTCTAAGGTAGAGAAAGAGAGACACTTTGGGAATGCCCAGTGAGCATCTCGTGCTTTGGAAGGAAGGGCAACCAGCTTGGAGCAAATGGGGTGTCAAAGGACGGTCTAAGGGATCCACAGCATCAGAAGGAATTTGTGGCCTCTGAATCAAGAGGGAAATGGAAGGAGAAATTAACTCTTACAGGATCAGGCCCATTGGCTAACAGCAAAGAAGTGCTGAGGTTCCCCAGGGCTAATAAAGAAGATAGAGAAGATCAGTGAAAAGAATAGTCTTTAGAGTGAGTCAAACTACTTTCCTCATTCGATCACTTAATGCTGTATGATGTTATGCAAATTGCTCAACTGCTCTGAGCTACAGTTACTCCATATATTTATGGAACATTCACCAGCAGTGTACTGAGCATCTATTGCGTGACCCAGACAGTTGGATATGTGGTAAATAGACCCATTTCTTGTGCAGATGCATCTAATGATATGGAAGAAAAGGCAGATGAGAGCACAGAGCAAGACCAAGACAGATGGTGCTGAGAGCTGTGAATAAAATGAACAGGCTGAAGGGTGGAGGGTCATTTGGAGAGGGGTAAGGAAAGCTTCTTGGACTGCAAGGAGATCAATCTTAAAGGAAATCAACCTTGAATATTCATCAGAAGGATTGATGATGAAGTTGAAGCTCCAATACTTTGGCCACCTGATGTGAAGAGCCCACTCACTGAAAATCCAAGACCCTGATGCTGGGAAATGTTATGCACCGAGCCCGTATCTCCAAACCAACCGAGAGAGTGAACAAGTCCACCGTGGTAATGCAAAGGCAAGAAGGGAATTTTTATTTCTAGCGCACTAGGGCTCAAGCCTCATCCGACGCAGCGGAATCAGACGAGAGCCTCGAACAAAGCAGTATGGCGGTTTATATACAGTCAGTTCTTTGTCTCAGTTACAGGGTACTTGGTGGTACCTGATTGGACAGGCAGAATGAGCTCATGCAATGCCTTCCTTATGCTATTGCATGTAGAAAATTTTCCTTATTTGGTTAAGGAATGTTCTTCAAGAAAACAGGAAACATGACTCAGGTCCCCAGCGCTGTTATGCACCTCATTGAGCCGACCACCCTGCCTAACATTCCCCCCAGTTCTTAGATCATACAGAGGAATCCTCCTCTGGGTCCTGAGATACTGTTTGATATTGCTGCCGAAGCACGAATAGCTGTACTGTATTAATGCACTCTTTTACAAAGACTACAAGTCTATTGATAATACAAGGGCCGAACATAAGCATTATTAGAAGGATTATCAGGGGTCCTAACAAGGTAGAGATTAAAGTAGTCAGCCAGGGGGATTGTTGAAACCAGGACTCAAACCATCCCTGTTGAGCCTCACGCTCTCGTTTACGCTGGGCTAGCCCCTCTCTCACTTTGGCCATGGATTCCCTAACTATTCCAGTATGGTCTGCATAAAAACAACATTCTTCTCCTAGGGCAGCACAAAGTCCCCCCTGTTGCAAAAATAGCAGATCTAGCCCTCTTCTATTTTGCAAAACTACTTCAGACAGGGAAGTTAAAGATGACTCTAAATGACTAATAGACTGTTCTATACGAGTGATGTCTTCATCTATGGCTGCTCTTAAAGAGTTAAATCCTTGACTTTGCATGGACAAAGCTGTTATTCCAGTTCCGGCCCCGGCTATTCCCAGACCGAACATAGTTGCTTTGGTTATGGCAGTAATGGGCTCTCTCTTAACTTTATAAGCTCTTTCTTGTTGATTAAGAGTCAATTTGTGGGCCCAATAATCATATACAGCTTCTTCTGGTCAATACAGTATCTTTGGTATCACAGCCACCATAACACAAAATTCTTTTTTAGGATCAAAAATGGAGCTATGTACACAGGGAGTCAACTCAGTGTGAGAGCACACCCACCATCCTCCCATCTGTGGAACTGACCACCTGGCTACCGGCAAACTCATGAGTTCAACAGTAAGGGCACACAATGAGGATCTGTCTGGCGGCACTTTGCCCATACATAGTCCCTTTCCCCACACTTCTCTCATTGTAAGGCCTACTTTTCATTCTCCCCATCGACATTGGGGAGGATCGGTGCCGTTGGCCAGGTCGTAAGAGGCGTTGAGGCCTACTGCCTCGTAATAAGGGGGAATTAAGTTGTAACATAACCAACAGGATTTAGTTGCCTCAGGATGGGTTTGATTTAAGGTAGCATAAGCTGCCTTTACTAATTTCCATAGTGGATCTGTTTGTCCAAGTTTAGCAAGGGGGCCCGTCTCTGGGTCTTTTGTTGGTCCTTGGGATGTAGGTAGGGAGGTTGTCGGGTAGAGAGTTGCATGGACCTGTTCAACGGGGTTTGGACCGATACTATACATTTGTACCAGTTCTACAACTTGACTCACAACAATGATCCCATTATAAGTAGTCAGGTCATTTCTGGTCTGAAGTCCCCATGATATCCCGTTGACCCAGGCCTTCTATTTTTTTGCTTTGTCAATGTTAAACCTTATTTTTACCTGGGCAAAGTTATGATCCTTTTCCCAATCGGAGTACGGAGGTACGGGTCCTACAAATGAGAAGTTAAGCAAGTCCCGATTTCCTACATCCCACCGTCTATACCCTCCGACCCATCATTAGAAGTTACACAGTCCCAAGATTTACAATAAGAGTCCTGTATCCCCCCACAGATCTTCCAGTTGTGCCTGGGTGCACCTGGACATGCCCAGAATGCATGATTCCGGAGGTAGCCCCTTTTCCAAGGTACATTTACCACCGGCTTAAGGTCAAAGTATAAGTCTGGCCACCAAGTATTTGGTGGATGTATTGCGGTGGTGGAGTTAAGCATCTCACGTGTTAGTCCATTTTGCAGTTTCCAGGTGATTTTGACGGGTTGGTGTGGGTTCACGCTGGCAGCTTCGGAGCAGAGTAACATGGTCGTCCATAAGATGGTCCAGACGAGTTGCCTTGGTCCTGTCAACGACGCCGGAGCTTCAGCCTCAGGGGGTTGGACGGGTGCAGAGACGCTTCACATTCTTTTTTAGCGTCTTCCTGCTCTGCTGAAGTAGCTGGGCGTATGTGGTTGCAACGCACCCAAGGCCCGATACCGTCGACCTTTAGGGCAGTTGGGGTGGTAAGAAGAACAACATAAGGACCCTTCCATTTAGGTTCTAGTGCCTTGGTGTGGTGCCTTTTGACCCACACCCAATCTCCGGGGCCGATGTTATGTGAGGGGATAGTCCCCTTGTTTTGATCCTCATGTATTTCCCGGAGCAGTTTCCAGACGCGAGAATGCACTTTGCCCAAAGCCATCAAAGCCTCCTGGAATTGTCCCAGAGTAGGAGGTGGAAGTTTCTTTCCTTCAAATATTGGACATACAGGGGGAGGTCGCCATACAGAATTTCAAATGGGGTCAGATTAAGCTGATAAGGAGTATTACGTGCGCGAAAGAGAAGGGAAGGAGAGTCACCCAGTCCCCGCCAGTCTCTATAGCCAATTTAGTTAAAGTTTCTTTTAGGGTCCGATTCATTCTTTCATCTTGCCCCGAGCTCTGTGGGCTGTATTCACAATGTAATTTCCATTTGGTCCCTAGAGCCCGGGCAAGGTTCTGAACTATTTGGCTCACAAAAGCAGGTCCATTATCAGAGCCAATAGTCACCGGCAGGCCAAACCTGGGAACTATTTCTTCTAAAATCTTTTTAGCCACTACAATTGCAGTTTCTCCCTTAGTAGGAAAAGCTTCTACCCACCCTGAGAAGGTATCTACCAACACTAACAAGTACGGGTAACCATACTTGCCTGGCCTTACCTCGGTGAAATCTATTTCCCAGTGCTGCCCTGGCCCTTTTCCCCAATACCTCAGTCCTGCGTGTTGCCTCTTTCCTGGCCTCATCTGTTGACATGCCTTACAAACATGTACTATGTTCTTCACAGTTGTTTGGTGCTGGGGGAATTGCAGGCGCACAGTTTGAAAAAGCATCAGAGTCTTTTTCTCTCCCAGATGAGTAGACGAGTGTAGATGCTCACACAGTTGCCGTCCCAACTGAGCAGGGAGTATCAAGTAACCATCAGAGTCTCGGTACCATCCATCCTCTCCTTGTTGGAGGTTGGGACGTTCCTGGATCCAGGCAAGGTCTGTGGATGAATACTCAGGGGTTGGGGGCAAAGTTCCCATACCTGGGGGTGGAAGTCCGATCACCAACACCGGAGCGATGAAATCTTCATCAGCCGCTTTTCGAGCCGCCAGATCTGCAGCACGATTTCCTCGATGTCCAGGTACATGTACTATTGACACAGCCCGAGGCAACTGCACAGCCTCCAGAAGTCAACGGATTTCTGGCAAGTTTTTAATCTCTTTTCCTTCAGCTGTCAAAAACCCCCGTTCCCGATATATCGGGCCCTGGATGTGTGCCGTGCCAAAAGCATAGCTACTGTCAGTAAAAATAGTTATTCTTATTCCTTTAGCTCTCTCTAATGCTTGAATCAGGGCAATTAACTCTGCTCTTTGTGCTGAGGTGTCTGGGGAAAGAGTCTCCGCCCATATCGTCCATCCAGAGTCATCTACCACTGCAGCCCCCGCCCGTCTCTGTCCATCTTTTGCATAACTGCTTCCATCTATAAACCATATTAGCTCACTGTTATCCAGTGGCATATCTGTTAAGTCCTTCCGTATTGCCGTTACCCCGGCCAGTATCTCATCGCAATCGTGGAGGGGGCTATCCCCCTCCGGATTGGGCAAAAGAGTAGCTGGGTTTAGAGTGCAGGGCGTTTGAAAATGAATCCATGAGGTGTCAAGTAGCAGGGCCTGGTAGTGTGTCAAGCGGGCATTGGAAATCCATTTACCCGGGGGTTGTTTCAGAACTCTTTATAGCATGAGGAGTGTAGACCAAGAGTCTCTGTCCATAAGTCAGCTTATCAACATCATGGACTAGGAGCGTGGTGGCCGCGATGATTCGGAGGCAAGGTGGCCATCCGGCTGCCACTGGGTCCAATTTCTTGGAAAGGTAAGCTATGGGACGCTTCCAAGGTCCCCACTTCTGTGTTAGTACCCCTTTTCCTATCCCTCGCCTTTCATCTATAAATAATTGGAAAGGCTTAGATGGGTCAGGAAGGGCAAGGGCAGGAGCTTCCAGCAAGGCATGCCTGAGCTCCTGAAAGGCCGTTTTCATTGACTCAGTCCATTTCCAGTCTTTGTTTTCTTTGGTCCCTTCATACAGGGGCCTGGCCTTTTCTGCAAACCCCAAGATCCATAATCGACAATATCCCACAGTTCCCAGAAATTCTCTCACTTGTCTAGGGTTGGCTGGCTCAGGGATCTGGAGGATGGTTTCTTTCATAGCCTGTGTTAGCCACCTCTGGCCCTGTTTTATCTTATAACCGAGGTATGTAACCTCTTGCTTGGCAATCTGGGCCTTTTTGGCACTGGCCCTGTAACCTAAAGTTCCCAAGGTTTGGAGAAGGTCACCTGTTGCCTCTTGGCACTCTTTTTCCGTAGTCGCTGCCAGCATAAGGTCATCAACATATTGTAATAAAACAATGGTAGGGTGTTCGACCCGGTACTCACGGAGGTCTTCATCCAAGGCCTCGTTAAACAATGTGGGTGAGCTTTTGAAACCCTGTGGTAAGCGAGTCCACATCAGCTGCACAGGAGTCTGAACACCGTCTTCCTGCCATTCAAAGGCGAAGATCTCTTGGCTCGCAAGGGCAAGAGGCAGACTGAAAAAAGCATCTTTTAAATCTAAAACAGTATACCAAACGTAGCTTGGTGGCAAGCTGCTTAGCAATGTATAAGGGTTAGGAACCATAGGATGAATGTCACTCACCCATTTGTTGACTTCTCGCAGGTCTTGAACTGGTCTAAAATCAGTTCCCCCAGGCTTCTTTATGGGAAGCAGGGGAGTGTTCCATGGGGACCGGCACTTTCTCAAGACCCCAGCGTCTATGAGGCGTTGTATGTGAGGAGTAATTCCTTGCCGAGCCTCTTGACTCATGGGATACTGCCGCAATCTCACCGGTGTGGCACTGGCTTTCAGTTCCACAATAATAGGGGGCCTCTGTTTGGCCAGCCCCATTCCTGCTGTTTCAGCCCAGGCCTGGCGGTATCTCCGAGCCCATGGCTGTACTTCGGGACTTATTGTCGGTGGGGCCTCTGGCAAGTACAGCTATTCATCCTTTAATGCCAGAGACAAGACCTGAAGAGGATGCCTGATTCCATCTAAAACTGACACTTGCCTGTGGTCGAAATGAATTTGGGCATTTACTTTAGACAGTAAATCTCTTCCCAGCAAGGGCGCTGGACACTCAGGTATCACCAGAAAGGAATGGATCACTTGGTGGGTCCCCAAGTTCACATGCCGTTTTGTAGTCCATCCATATTGCTTAGTCCTGGTTGCTCCCTGCACCCAGCTACTTTTCTTAGACATGGGTCCATCTCTTTGGTTTAAGACTGAGTATTGAGCTCCTGTATCCACCATGAAGCCAACCGGTTTACCCTCCACATTTATAGTTACCCAGGACTCGGGGAGGGGAGTCGAGCCCTGACCCCCCTAGTCACTATCCTCACCTGCATAGAGGATATGACTGTCAGGAGAGGGAGTCTCGTTCTTGGGATTTTGGGGCCCCTCTTTTAGGTTTTTCTTGGGGCATTTATCTTTCCAATGTCCAATCTCCTTACAAAACGCACATTGGTTTTTTTCAAGCTTGCGCCTTGCAGGTTTTTCCTTAGTCTTTGAGTCTAGCTTTTTCCCTTTTTGGAACCTATTTTTGTTTTCAACTCCGGTGAAAAATATCTGAGCCAGCTCTTGTTGGTTCTTACGGTTTTCTTCAGCTCTAAATTCTCTTTCTTCCCTTCTAATGCGGTCCTCTCTCTCCTCTGGGGTCTCTCTATGACTGAAAACTCTCTCTGCTGCCCTCACTAGATCTTGCAGGGACTGGTCACCCAGCCTCTCTATCTTTTGTAACTTTCTCCTAATATCGGGGGCTGCCTGATTCACAAATGCCAGCATAACTGCTGCTCGAGACTCATCTGCCTGTGGGTCCATAGGAGTATACTGTCTAAAAGCTTCCATTATCCTTTCAAGGAAGGCTGCCAGGCTCTCATTTGGCTCTTGCCTCACTGAATTTACCTTGGCCAAATTAGTTGGCTTTCTGGCAGCCGCTCTAAGGCCAGCCATGACAGTCTGATGGTACACTCAGAGACGCTCCCTACCTTCAGCTCATTCGAAGTCCCAGTTGGGTCGCACCAAGGGGAACCCCTCTTCAATGAGGTGAGGCTGTATTGTGGGCCTCCCATCCACCCCTGGCACATTTTTCCAGGCTTCTGACAGGATCCGTTCGTGCTCTTCTGTAGTAAAAAGTACCTGTAACAGTTGCTGACAATCATCCCAAGTGGGATTGTGAGTAAAGAGGATAGATTCTAAAAAATCAATAAGACCCTGCGGTTTCTCAGAGAAAGAGGGAGTTTGAGTCTTCCAATTGTACAAATCACTAGTGGCAAAGGGCCAATACTGATATGTCCATTCCCCACTCTCTCTGGCTGGCCCCGCCCGGACCGGAAATGCATGAACAGTGGAGGAGGGAATTTCCGGGCCTTCTTCTTCTGCTGTGCTGGCCATTTCCCTTGCTCTTCCCCGAGTTACCTGGGTGGGGCCCCCTTCTTTAGGAGGAGCGAGGGCTCGGCCCTCCTCCGGGCTTCTCCCGATGAAACTTGTGGAACCTGTGGAAGCAAGGGCGGATGTGGATCCGCATATGGGGGTGGGAACAACTCAGTTTCCAGGTCAACCAGATTAGGATACAGAGAAGAAGATTCCTGGAACACCGGCTTAGGTCATTTTTCGTCCTGTTTTTCTTCTTTTTCTTCAGAAGCTTTCATGACTAGCACCTGTGGGTTTAGTGAGGTTGGAGTCGGGGAAGAGGGACGGGGAGGTTTAGGAGGTTTAGAAGGAGTGAGAACAAAGGGTTTAAGCCATTCCGGCGGGTTTCTCACTAGATCCTGCCAGACTGGAATGTAGGGAGTCTGGTCTGGGTGCCCGGCAGGACTAGGGGTAAGCACCCTCTCTTTAACTGCCTGGATAATTTGGGGATTGAAGGTTCTCTCTTGTGGCCATCCGACGTCAAAGGTGGGCCACTCGGCGGAACAGAAAGTCACCAGTTTGCTCTTCTTTACCAGTAACGAAAGATTCTGAGCTCTAGACTTAAAATCAGAAAAATGGTCAGTCATCAGAGACAGTGGAGTAGAAGTAGATTGCCCCATGGGTACAGAGAACACGGACAATGACAACAAGACTCACACGGACAGTGCCGGCACACAGAGTCACAAAAATGACACAACAAACAGATTCCAACTCTCAATATTACTTTCAGTCTCCTTTATAGCACTAGAGACCCCTTCTCTACTTGCAAGTGTCTTACCGTCAGGACGTCCTCAGTGCCAGCTGCCCTCCCGGTTCGCTACCAGGGACCCGGCCTTACGCTGGGCTTGCCTCTTCACCTTACACCTAGATGCCTCCCCAGTACGATACTGGGCCCCGGACTTAATCTAGGCCTCTGCACTGCTAGCACCGGTGCTCAGAGCTCTCAGCTCCTAACGAGATTATTCCCTTCTACCAGGAGAGTTGTCCTCCCTGGTAGGCCAGAGATCCCGGACGAGCCCCCAAATGTTATGCACCGAGCCCGTATCTCCAAACCAACCGAGAGAGTGAACAAGTCCACCGTGGTAATGCAAAGGCAAGAAGGGAATTTTTATTTCTAGCGTGCTAGGGCTCAAGCCTCATCCGACGCAGCGGAATCAGACGAGAGCCTCAAACAAAGCAGTATGGCGGTTTATATACAGTCAGTTCTTTGTCTCAGTTACAGGGTACTTGGCGATACCTGATTGGACAGGCAGAATGAGCTCATGCAACGCCTTCCTTATGCTATCGCATGTAGAAAATTTTCCTTATTTGGTTAAGGAATGTTCTTCAAGAAAACAGGAAACATGACTCAGGTCCCCAGCGCTGTTATGCACCTCATTGAGCCGACCACCCTGCCTAACAGGAAAGGCTGCAGGCAAAAGGAGAAGGGGGCAGCAGAGGATGATATGATCAGATAGCATCACTGAGTCAGTGGACATGAATTTGAGCAAACTCCAGGAGACAGTGAAAGACAGAGAAGCTTAGTGTGCTATAGTCCATGGGGTTACAAAAACTGAACAACAATCAAGGGAAGCCTCTGAGGAAGAGTCTTGGGACCCAGCTCTCAATGGTAGGCAAAGGCGGCCCTGCAGAACACTCTAGGTGGAAGGAAGATCCTGTGCAAAACCCCCCAAATAGCAGAGAGCTTGACAGTCTGCAGAGTAGGAAGGAGGCCTGTGTGGGTGGGGGATAGTGAGCCAAGAAGAGGCAGACTGAGGTCAGATGAGAGAGAGAAGGAGGACACAGGGCCTTGAGAAGGAGTCTGAACTTGATAAGAGGAGAACTCCCAGCTCCGGGAACACGAGGACAGGCATGAATTGGTTGGCTGGAGGCCTTTTCTTTTGCCACAAGATTGTAATAAAACATTGGCCTGTGCTGTCAATGAAATTTTCTGAAAAGTTGCCTCTAACAGCCTGGCATGGTGACCTGTAGACAGGCAAAGACTTCTCCAAGTTTTCTGTTAATCCATGACCCCTTTGCCCTCTGACCTCCTGCTTATAGCTCCTATGTTGTCTCTGACTGTACCTCGTTTTGTCCGTGGGGGTTCTGCTAAATAAAATTCAATTCTTATGAGCCCTGGTGATTTGGTGAGGAGTGAGAGGAAGGCTGCTTTGCATTGAATTGTGTTCCCCCAAAAAGATATACTGAGGTCCTAACCCCCATACCTCTTTACAAGATCTCTTCTGAAGGTAAGCTTTTTTGGTTTGTTTTCTTAAATTTTATTTTGTTTATTTGACTGTGTCAGATCTTAGTTGCATTACACAGTAATTCATCGTGTAGTGTGGGATCTTTCATTGCAGCACATGGGCTCCCTAGTTGTGGTACACCAGCTCCAGAGCATGCAGGCTCAGTGGTTACAATGCACAGGCTTAATTGCCCCATGGCTTGTGGGATCTTCGAATCCCCAACCAGGGATTGAATTCATGTCTCCTGCATTGCAAGGCAGATTCTTAACCACTAGACCACCAGGGAATTCTCTGGAGGTAAATTCGTTACAGAGGTCATGAAGTTAAAATGAAGTCCTTAAGATGGGCCCTAATCTGACTGGTATCCTGATAAAAAGGATGCATTTGGAGGTACTCCACGCCCAAGATAAGAGAAACCCAAGTAAGATGGTAGGTGTTGCAAGAGGGCATCAGAGGGCAGACACACTGAAACCATAATCACAGAAAACTAGTCAATCTAATCACACTAGGACCATGGCCTTGTCTAACTCAATGAAACTAAATCATGCCTGTGGGGCAACCCAAGACAGGCAGGTCATGGTGGAGAGGTCTGACACAATGTGGTCCACTGGAGAAGGGAATGGCAAACCACTTCAGTATTCTTGTCTTGAGAACCCCATGAACAGTATGAAAAGGCAAAATGATAGGATACTGAAAGAGGAACTCCCCAGGTCAGTAGGTGCCCAATATGCACTGGAGATCAGGGGAGAAATAACTCCAGAAAGAATGAAGGGATGGAGCCAAAGCAAAAACAATACCCAGCTGTGAATGTGACTGGTGATAGAAGCAAGATCCGATGCTGTAAAGAGCAATATTGCATAGGAACCTGGAATGTCAGGTCCATGAATCAAGGCAAATTGGAAGTGGTCAAACAGGAGATGGCAAGAGTGAACGTTGATATTCTAGGAATCAGCAAACTAAAATGGACTGGAATGGGTGAATTTAATTCAGATGACCATTATATCTACTGCGGGCAGGAATCCCTCAGAAGAAATGGAGTAGCCATCATGGTCAAAAAAGAGTCTGAAATGCAGTACTTGGATGCAATCTCAAAAATGACAGAATGATCTCTCTTCATCTCCAAAGCAAACCATTCAATATCACGGTAATCCAAGTTTATGCCCCGACCAGTAACGCTGAAGAAGCTGAACTTGAACAGTTCTATGAAGACCTACGAGATCTTTTAGAACTAACACCCAAAAAAGATGTCCTTTTCATTATAGGCTACTGGAATGCAAAAGTAGAAGTCAAGAAACACCTGGAGTAACAGGCAAATTTGGCCTTGGAATGTGGAATGAAGCAGGGCAAAGTACTAACAGAGTTTTGTCAAGAAAATGCACTGGTCATAGCAAACACCCTCTTCCAACAACACAAGAGAAGACTCTACACATGGACATCACCAGATGGTCCACACTGAAATCAGATTGATTATATTCTTTGCAGCCAAAGATGGAGAAGCTCTACACAGTCAACAAAAACAAGACCAGGAGCTGACTGTGGCTCAGATCATGAACTCCTTATTGCAAAATTCAGACTTAAATTGAAGAAAGTAGGGAAAACTGCTTGAGCATTCAGGTATGACCTAAATCAAATCCCTTATGATTATACATTGGAAGTGAGAAATAGATTAAAGGGCCTAGATCTGATAGATAGAGTGCCTGAAGAACTATGGACATAGGTTTGTGACATTGTACAGGAGACAGTGATCAAGACCATCCCCATGGAAAAGAAATGCAAAAAAGCAAAATGGCTGTCTGGGGAGGCCTTACAAATAGCTGTGAAAAGAAGAGAGGTGAAAAGCAAAGGAGAAAAGGAAAGATATAAGCATCTGAATGCAGAGTTCCAAAGAATAGCAAAAAGAGATAAGAAAGCCTTCTTCAGTGATCAATGCAAAGAAATAGAGGAAAACAACAGAATGGGAAAGACTAGAGATCTCTTTAAGAAAATTAGAGATACCAAGGAAACATTTCATGCAAAGATGGGCTCGATAAAGGACAGAAATGGTATGGACCTAACAGAAGCAGAAGATATTAAGAGGAGGTGGCAAGAACACACAGAAGAACTGTACAAAAAAGATCTTCACGACCAAGATAATCATGATGGGAATGTGAAGTCAAGTGGGCATTAGAAAGCATCACTATGAACAAAGCTAGTGGAGGTGATGGAATTCCAGTAGAGCTGTTTCAAATCCTGAAAGATGATGCTGTGACAGTGCTGCACTCAATATGCCAGCAAATTTGGAAAACTCCGCAGTGGCCACAGGACTGGAAAAGGTCAGTTTTCATTCCTATCCCAAAGAAAGGCAATGCCAAAGAATGCTCAAACTACCACACAACTGCATTCATCTCACATGCTAGTAAAGTAATGCTCAAAATTCTCCAAGCCAGGCTTCAGCAATTGTGAACCATGAACTTCCAGATGTTCAAGCTAGTTTTAGAAAAGGCAGAGGAACCAGAGATCAAATTGCCAACATCTGCTGGATCATGGAAAAAGCAAGAGAGTTCCAGAAAAACATCTATTTCTGCTTTATTAACTATACCAAAGCCTTTGGCTGTGTGGATCACAATAAACTGTGGAAAATTCTGAGAGAGATGGGAATACCAGACTACCTGACTTGCCTCTTGAGAAACCTATATGCAGGTCAGGAAGCAACAGTTAGAACTGGACATGGAACAACAGACTGGTTCCAAATAGGAAAAGGAGTACTTCAAGGCTGTATATTGTCACCCTGCTTATTTAACTTCTATGCAGAGTACATCATGAGAAACACTGGACTGGAAGAAACACAAGCTGGAATCAAGATTGCCGGGAGAAATATCAATAACCTCAGATATGCAGATGACATCACCCTTATGGCAGAAAGTGAAGAGGAGCTAAAAAGCCTCTTGATGAAAGTGAAAGGAGAGTGAAAAAGTTGGCTTAAAGCTCAACTTTCAGAAAACGAAGATCATGGCATCTGGTCCCATCACTCCACTGGAAATAGATGGGGGAACGGTGGAAACAGTGCCAGACTTTATTTTTTTGGGCTCCAAATCACTGCAGATGGTGACTGCAGCCATGAAATTAAAAGACACTTACTCCTTGGAAGAAAAGTTATGACCAACCTAGATAGCATATTGAAAAGCAGAGACATTACTTTGCTGACTAAGGTCCGTCTAGTCAAGGCTATGGTTTTTCCTGTGGTCATGTATGGATGTGAGAGTTGAACTGTGAAGAAGGCTGAGTGACAAAGAATTGATGCTTTTGAAGTGTGGTGTTGGAGAAGACTCTTGAGAGTCCCTTGGACTGCAAGGAGATCCAACCAGTCCATTCTGAAGGAGATCAGCCCTGGGATTTCTTTGTAAGGAATGATGCTAAAGCTGAAACACCAGTACTTTGGCCACCTCATGCGAAGAGCTGACTCATTGGAAAAGACTCTGATGCTGGGAGGGATTGGGGGCAGGAGGAGAAGGGGACAACTGAGGATGAGATGGCTGGATGGCATCACTGACTCGATGGACGTGAGTCTGAGTGAACTCCGGGGGTTGGTGATGGACAGGGAGGCCTGGCGTGCTGCGATTCATGGAGTGGCAAAGAGTCGGATACGACTGAGTGACTGAACTGAACTGAACTATACACAGGAAGAATACCTTGTGAAGCCAGAAGGCAGAGATCAGGGTGATGCTTCTGTAAGGTAAGGAATACCAAAGATTTGACCGGAAGCTAGGGGAAAGGCGTGGAACAGTCTTCCTGCAAGAATCAACCTGGCCGGGACCTTGGTCTCAAACTTCTAGCTTCCAGAACTGTGACACATATATTTCTGTTTAAGCCACCCAGCTTGTGGTACTTCATTATGGCAGCACTGTTGCAGGAAAGAGAACGGGGCGTGAGAGGCTGGTCACGTCCTAGGTCTCAGGTGAGTCCCTGGGATGGGCACCAAGTGTGGGTCCTTGACTTCGGGCAGGAAAGAATTCAAGAACAAGCCATGGTGAAGTGAAGGAAAGTTTATTTAAGGAGGGAACACAGTCCATGGACAAGAGTGTGGGCCGTCTTGGAAGGCAAGAAAGGTATTAGGATACGGGATTATCAGTTTTTGTAGAGGTGAGTAATGTCATAGACTAATGATTAGGAGGCGTATCCCAGCTATTCTGGGGAAGGGGTGGGGACTTCCAGGAATTAGGCCACCACTACTTTGAGACCTTTTACGGGAGGCCTTGGAACTGTCATCAAGGCCCTGGTGGGTGTGTCATTTATTATTTTTGTCTGCGCTGGGTCTCCGTTGCTGCACACAGTCTTTTTCTAGTTGCGGCAAGTGAGAACTATTCTAGTTGTGGTGCACAGGCTTCTCATTGTGGTGGCTTCTCTTGTTACGCAGCATGGGCTGTAGCATGCAGGCTCAGGATTTGTGGCTCATAGACTTAGTTGGCCTGAGGTATGTGGAATCTTCATGGACTAGGGATCAAACCAGAGTCTCCTGCATTGGCAGGTGGATTCTCAACCACAGGACCATCAGAGAAGCCTGACTGTCATTCTTTTAAAGGTTGTGCCCTGCTTCCTTTCTGTCTCAGCACTAGCAAACTAATACAAAGACTTTAAAGGGAGCTTTATAAAACATGATGCTAAAGTCCCGCTTGGGGCTTTCCAGGTGACATTAGTGGTAAAGAACCCTACAAATTCAGGGGATGTAAGAGATGCAGGTTTGATCCCTGGTTTGGAAAGATCCCCTGGAGGAGGGCATGGCAACCCACTCCAGTATTCTTGCCTGGAGAATCCCATGGACAGAGGAGTCTGGAGGGCTACAGTCCACAAGGTCACACAGAGTTGGACATGACTGAAGTGACTTAGCACAAAATCCTCCTAAAGCAGCTCCAGTATGGAGTAGCACAGAGTCTTCAACCTACCTGGTCCCAGCCTCTCTCTTTCTGGTTCTTTCTCCATCTCCCTTATACCCGGTCTCCTCCCAACTCCATCCCTTCTCCCTCTTTCTTCTCTCATCTCCTCAGAAAAAGAAGATTTCTTACATCATGCATGACGGTCTTGGTCCCATCAGAACGAGCTTACCACATTTTAAAGTAAATTCTTAAAGAATTATAAAAAATGTCCACAAATCTTAAAAAGGTAAAACTTGATGAAGCCCAGGCTTCCTGCTGAGACTTCCCTCCCTCCCCTTCATGGTGGGTCCTAGACACTCAGTGTGCTGCCTGTGGCCTTCAGAGCTGTCACTTCCCAATCCTTGAGGCGCTCTGTTCATCCAAAGAAGCCCTTTCCATTTTTACTCACTTGAGGAAAACATGCTGCAGGTATTTTATTTTTAATGTGGAGAACTGATAAAAGATTACGGTATCTTTCCATTGCTCTTTTTCAGCTCCTGACTTCCATGAAAGCAGAAAATGCCTCTGGATTTTTGTCTTCTTCTCTTATTCTTGAGTGTGGCTCCCACCTTCCACACTTCTAGAAGGGCGTGATGACCCTTCCCCATAAAGCATGGGTTCTGTGAGGTAATTAGAGCAGAATAATGGGTGCCCCATCAGTCAGTTCAGTTCAGTTCAGTCACTCAGTCATGTCTGACTTTTTGTGACCACGTGGTCTGCAGCACTCCAAGCTTCCCTGTCCATCACCAACTCCTGGAGCTTATTCAGACTCATGTCCATCAAGTCGGTGATGCCATCCAACTATCTCACCTTCTGTCGTCACCTTCTCTTCCTGCCTTCAATCTTTCCCAACATCAGGGTTTTTTCAAATGAGTCAGTTCTTTGCATCAGGTGGCCAAAGTACTGGAGTTTCAACTTCAACATCAGTCCTTCCAATGAATAATCAGGACGTACTTCCTTTAGGATTGACAGGTTGGATCTCCTTGCAGTCCAAGGGACTCTTAAGAGTCTTCTCCAACACCACACACCACAGTTCAAGAGCATCAATTCTTTGGTGTTCAGCTTTCTTTATGGTCCAGCTCTCACATGCATACATGACTGCTGGAAAAACCATAGCTTTGATTAGTGGATCTTTATTGGCAAAGTAATGTCTCTGCTTTTTAATATGCTGTCTAGCTTGGTCATAGCTTTTATTCCAAGGAGCAAGCATCTTTTAATTTCATGGCTGCAGTCATCGTCTGCAGTGATTGTGAAACTCCCCAAAATAAAGTCTGTCACTGTTTCAATTGTTTACCCATCTATTTGCCATGAAGTGATGGGACCAGATGCCGTGATCTTAGTTTTCTGAATGTTGAGCTTTAAGCCAACTTTTTCACTCTCCTCTTTTACCCTCATCAAAAGGCTCTTTTGTTCCTCTTCACTTTCTGCCATAAGGGTGGTGTCATCTGCATATCTGAGGTTATTGATATTTCTCCTGGCAATCTTGATTACAACTTGTGCTTCCTCCAGTCCAGCGTTTCTCATGATGTACTCTGCATATAAGTTAAATAAGCAGGGTGACAATATACAGCCTTGACGTACTGCTTTTCCTATTTGGAACAAGTCTGTTGTTCCAGGTCTGGTTCTAACTGTGGCTTCTTGACCTGTATACAGATTTCTCAGGAGGCAAGTAAGGTGGTCTGGCATTCCCATCTCTTGAAGCATTTTCCACATTTTGTTGCGATCCACACAGTCAAAAGTTTTGGCATAGTCAATAAAGCAGAAATAGATGTTTTTCTGGAATTCTCTTGTTTTTTCCATGATCCAGCAGATGTTGACAATTTGATCTCTGGTTCCTCTGCCTTTTCTGAATCCAGCTTGATCCATGGGTTGAGTTAAATTGGACATGAAACGAGACCTTGAGAGTTAGCATACAAGGTGAAAATTGCATAGAATTCAAAATAGCATAGGAAATCTCTTATAAAGCTATCAATTTTGGAGACTGAAGTGCTATTTTTCAGTAAGTCCAACACAACAGCTGCATCCTATACAGAAGTAAACTCCCATTTCCTCAGTTAAGGTAGCTGGCTTTTAGACAAACAAGCGTTGTGCTATCTCTTTTTATCTAGAATCACATTCAGGATGGCAAGTATCTATCTGAAACTGAAGCTGACAGAGACAGCCTGAGATTCATGTCTCCCATTCCTTCTGGAGCACATTTATTATATAGAATTGTCTATTAAGTAGAATTGCCCACAATATTTAAATGGTTGTTCTCTCTCTTGAACCCCAAGTTCATAGAATTTGATTTGCTTTATAATGAGCTGTTACCATATAATAATTCAAATTTTTCATCATCTTAAAACCTATTGAGAATTTGTCTTTAGGTGGAAACTACCTTTTAGTGGAATTTTTTTAAAAGGGTGGGGTGGGTGGGGGAAAACTGGCTTTACTTTCAGTGGTGTCAGCTGTATCAGCCTGATTTGCAAGAGACCAAACCTCCCATTGCCAAACAAGCAAGCAAGCAAACACATAGCAGAAGGCTAGACTTTAAAAGGGTCTGAAGGCATTAGAATGTTTCCATGGAAGCCAGAACTCGAGGGGCCAAAGTCTCTGAGTGAAGAGGAAACTCTCATTCAGGTGAACCTGATAGTCTGTCCTGCTTTTCTCCTCAAAGGATTTGTCAGTTCATAGTCAGTTTAGGATGAGAGACTGAGAAGCCAAGCAGAAAGCAAAGCTTAGTAGAGCTTTGGGCACAAATTGAAGTTCAGGACCACCAGGGGAGGCAGGAATAGAGGGATCAAGAGAGAAAGGAGTGCAGCCAAGTGATCTGACAATCTGAGATGCTTTTCTCCTCAAAGCATCCCTCTGTTCATAAACTGCATGCTGTCATGCTGGTCAGCCAAGCCAAAAGCATCAAATAAGAGGCTGAGAACCGAGACTTCAGCCACTTAAGCATGGTAAGGAGAGGGGACCTGGGAATCTCAGCTTTCCATTTGTTATTTTGAAAGCTGTGCCCCCCAAATTAGGGCAAATGTGAAAGACGCTCAGTGTTACAAAAACTGAAATGCAGCCTGAAATCAGTCCACTTCCCATTTGGACTGCCTTGGAGAAGTAATTTGGGCTGTAAATTCACAGTAGGTGGCTATTGCCCACTGACTGCTGTTTGCGAAAATAAGCAGAGGCTGCAAGGCAGGCGGCCTTTGTAGGAATTCTAAAACAGTTGTGATATGAAAGAAAATTGGGAGTTGGACCTGACTGACTGGCCTTGGTGATGAAGATGACAGAGGAGTTAAGGATGACACCTAGGTTTCTAACTTGGGCAGTTGGACTAATTTTCCCATGACAGATAATGTTAGTCAATGCTTTGTTTATCCACCTCTACAGTGAAAGTATCTTAGATCAAGAAATCCCAAACCACAAAAATATTAAATACTGGCTACTTGTCAAAAACCTCCATCATCCCATTCATTCCTAACAAGCTCTTATCATTAAGCCTTTTTAGGAGATTGTACTTGGATTTAGCTATGGTTTTTCCAGTAGTCATGTACAGATGTGAAAGTTGGACCATAAAGTAGGCTGAGTGCCAAAGAATTGATGCCTTTGAACTATGATGCTAGAGAAGACTCTTGAGAGTCCCTTGGACTGCAAGAGAGATCCAACCAGTCCATCCTAAAGGAGATCAGTCTTGAATATTCATTGGAAGGACTGATGCTGAAGCTGAAACTCCAAGACTTTGGCCACCTGATGTGAAGAATTGACTCTTTTGAAAAGACCTTGATGCTGGGACAGATTGAAGGCAGGAGGAGAAGGGGATGACAGAGGATGAGATGGTTGGATGGCATCACCGACTCGATGGACATGAGTTTGGGCAAGCTCTGGGAGTTGGTGATGGACAGGGAAGCCTGGTGTGCTGCAGTCCATGGGGTTGTAAAGAGTCAGACATGACTGAGCAACTGAACAACAAGAAAGCTGCCCCATAAGAGATGGAATTAATTGGTATTTCCATGTTCTCTTACACTGGGAGCCTTAGGTGTTGTGTAGATGAAAACTGACCTAGTGGTTAAGTGGGCCGAGCCCTGGGAAATCCTGGGATGTGAGGTTGGTTTTCAGCCTCCTTCCCTCTGTGGGTCCCATCCTGGGAGACTCAGAAACAGGAACTCTGCCCAGCCATTTAGTGCTTCTGCTGAGCAGCCAAACGTGCCACAAGAACCAATTAGTGTCAGCTGGGCGTGCAGGCACCGTTCCCAGGACAGTGACCCTGAACAGTGCTCAGCAGTGTGGAGGTGGATAGGGAACTCATTACATTGGAGCTTCCATCCCATCTCTCTTCCTCCAGAAAATGAACCCGGAAAATGCTCTATTGCAGCAGTCTTCAAGCTTTTTGGCACCAGGGACTGATTTCATGGAAGACAATTTTTCCATAGTCAGGGGGTTGAGGGGATGGTTTGGGGATGATTCAAGTGCATTACACTTATTGTGCAGTTCATTTTTAATCTAATGCTGCCACTGGTCTGACAGGAGGCACTGGTCCTCAGCCCAGAGGTTGGGGACCCCTGCTCTTGAAATCCCTCTCCGAAAAGACAGAAGCCCCCTTCTCTTTCTAGCCCTCCAATGGCAGGCAGGCACATTTTAATCAGCACATCCGCATGACTCCAGCTTGTCTTCAGCCCTCACCTGAATTCATCGTCTGGGTCTCTGGGCCCAAACTAGGCAGTGGCCATAATGATCCTGATATTAACAATAATCATCCTCATGAAAGTGAAATGAAAGTGTTAGTTGCTCAGTCGTGTCCGATTCTTTGTGGCCCCATGGACTGTAGCCCACCGGGCTCCTCCTGGGATTCTCCAGGCAAGAACACTGGAGTGGGTAAACATTCCCTTCTCCAGGGGATCTTCCCAAGCTAGGGATTGAACCCTGGACTCCTGCATTGCAGGCAGATTTTTTTACCATCTGAGCCACCAGGGAAGCCCCATCATCCCCATAATCACAGTTTAGAATTTGCAAAACACCCTTGGATGAGCTCCTGTCGTCCTTGCTGCAGGGCAGGGTGGGTGTTATCACTGCCCTAGCTTTGCAGTGGAGGAAGCCAGGACAGAGCTACGACATGAAGCTGATCAGCGTCCACTCCAGGGCGAGCTCTGCTCTCACAGGATGACCTTAGAACCCGGTGTCACTGAAGGCTGGGTACCCTAGCCACAGGAGTGGGGTGAGGTGGATTCTCAAAGGCTGTGTGGTGGGTGATTCCTTGGAAAAGGAAGACTTCTGAGCTGTTCCCCTTTAGTGCCCAGGGTGCATTTGAGAAGCTGCCTGGGCCCAGCCTGAATCTGTCTGCCCAAGTCTCGCCCAGACTCCCCTGCCAATTAGAGGGCCAGAGTCTTCATCCAGAGCTGTTGACACAGCTCTAATCGCACCCTTGAAAGCGAAAGTGACTTTCACTTGACTTTCACTTTCAGGGGCGATTAGAGCTGACTTTCATTTGACTTTCACTTTCAGGGGCGATTAGAGCTGACTTTCACTTGATTTTCACTTTCAGTGGGGCGATTAGAGCTGTGTCAACTGCTCTGGATGAAGACTCTGGCTCTCTAACCAGCAGGGGAGACTGGGTGACCCCTGGGCAGACAGATTCGGGCTGGGCCCAGGCAGCTTCTCACCTAGTTCACCCCAAAAAGGAACATCAGCCATCCCCAGTGCCATGCTGACTGGCTGCTCTTCAAAGCAGCCTCAAGAGAAAAGCCTGGAAATGGGACCTGCTGTCTTTCTCACCCTGGGAGCTTTTCACATCAAGTTGGAATGGAGTCTAGGGCATGGCAGGCAAATTGAAGCATGTTTTCCTGTAGACATGATGATTGCTGCCTCCCTGAGCAAGGTTATTTGGATAAGGCTTACACGTCCATTCAAAAGATGCATGTTTCTATCTGCAGGCACAGTTGTGGGTGTGCCAGCGCCCTGCCCTGGGCCCCTAGAGGTCTTTATGAGGTCTGCATCTGTTAAAGACAGCTCTCGTCACCTTGGATTAAGTCCCCTGACCCAGAACCAGTCTCTTCATATTCCCAGCATTCCAATAAATGGAAGGAAGGCAGGAAGGAAAGGAAGGATTAAAGGGGCCCCAGTCAATTGCATTACCTTGCTACAAGGGCAGCAATACAGCGTTAAGTTCAAGAAACCTGGTGTTGAATCCTGGTTCTGCCACTTAGTTCTATGTTCGTGAACAAGTTTTTCCACATTTTTGAGTTTGCATTCTTTAGTTATAAAATGGGGGTATTACCACCTGCTCTGCCTGACTCAGAAAGATGTTGTGAGGATAGCATACCATAAAGCATGGCCAAGTGCTTTAGTGTAAGCAAGCCTGGAAGAGCAGCGTTGCTAGGATGTGACCTATCCCCAGTTCTGATGGGGAGAGCTACATTACCAAGCCGGTGTGGGTATGGGGGTTGGGGAAAACAGAAAAGAAGCAGTGGGTTGGTGGGCTTCAATTCAGGAAGACAGGCAGGCCTGGGACCTGAGGGTAGAGGAAAGCCCTGCCCACAATTTCAGCTTTTCTTTGGACCTTAAACTTTTACACAGACGGCTATCTGCCACAATTATGATCTTACTGAGCCTCACATGGTTCTAGAAGGGGAAACCTTGAAGGAACAGTGCCACAGGAGCTAAGGGACAGGGCTGAGACTAAACTCTATGCCTCCTGAGGCTTATTCCTGTACCCAGTCTCCGTATCAGCCACCCCAATGGGGAGGGACATTCTGATTTGGAGATAAAGCAAGGATGCCCATGTGTTCATGCTCAGTTGTGTTCAACTATCTGAGACCTCACAGACTCCTCTGTCCGTGGGATTCTCCAGGTAAGAATATTGGAGTCGGTTGCCATGCCCTCCTCCAGGGGATCTTCCCGACCCAGGGATTGAACTCGCACCTCCTCCATTAGCAGGCGACTCTTTACTGCTGAGCCACAGGGAAAGCCAATAGAGCAAGGAAGGGTGAGATTATTTTGGAGAATGGGCCACTTCAGGGAGCTTAGGCTTGGGCTGGTAGAAACCTTCGGGAGACTTGTCTAAGACCAGAGCACAAGATGAGGGCCCTGGGAATCTGAACAGAAAGTTGTTGTTCAGTCACTCAGTTGTGTCCGACTCTTTGCAACCCCATGGACTGCAGCACGCCAGGCCTCCCTGTCCCTCACCATCTCCCAGAGTTTGCTCAAACTCATGTCCATTGAATTGGTGATGCCATCCAACCATCTCATCCTCTGTCATCCCCTTCTCTTCCTGCCCTCAAGCTCTCCCAGTATCAGGGTCTTTTCCAATGAACAGAAAGTAGGGGAGAAAGTATGGAAATGTATTCATTCTATCATTTGTTCACCCACTCATTCATTCATTCTGATAGCCCTTCCAGATAAGAGGGAGCTGGAATGATCAGATCTAGACTGGCAACTTGGGGGCAGGAGCTGCTCATGGAGTGAGGGCAGGGGGATGAAGGGAGGGATGAAGATGCTGTTTGACCACTCCACAGGGGTTATTGGAGCCATCAGGGTGAGTTTGAAATAATAAGCAAAGCCAGGTAGATGTGTAACCAGTTCATCAACCCAAAGGGACTGGTCAGAGAAAGACCCAGTTCCCAGGGCTTAGAACTGAAACACAGGACTCCAGAGCAAAGTGAAAAAGTCTTAAGGCTGGAGCTGAAGGATGAGAAAGAGTTGGAGAGGTGAGGAGTTAGATGAAAAGGATGCCAAGGTAAGGCTTGTATGTATTCCTGGGACACTGGGAACCCTGGAACGTTTTCAACAAGGGGAAGGGCGTGATTGGGTTTGCATTCTAGAAAGACCACTCTGGCTGCAGTAGGGTCACTGTGGGGAGGGTGAGTAGTTAGTTAGAAAGCTGCTAAGGGCCCAAACTGATTTAGTGACAATGGCAAGAGAGAGAGAGAAACGAGAGGTGTGAAGAGGCAGAATCCACTGAATTGAGAAATTCTTAGTATATAAGATGCTGTGTGAGCAGAGGGAGACATCCAGGATGACTTACAGATTTACTGGCATGAAGACCAGAGAACTGGATCCAAGCCCGCGCTTGGCCATTATTTTGAAACTGTCACAGCGCAGATCACCATCCCCTGGTAGGCCTCGGCTTCTACTTCTCAGAAGAAGAAAGTTGATCTGGGGTAGTTGGCTTTCTAATTATAGTCCCCAGGGCCATCCTGTGGGTGTGGCCGGACCTCTGAACGAGCCCTGGGCTGGAGTCAGAAGATCTGGCTCACATCCGGGCTCTGCCTGTGACATTAGGCAGAACACAGTATTCCTGAACCCGGGTCTTCATTTGTATAAGTAGAGATAATTATCCATTTATGCAAGAAATAAACACACTCGGCAAAAGATGTAAAGAATGAAACTTGGTCTGTGCCTCAGGGAACTCACAGCCCAGGAAGAGAAGCAGACATATAAACAAATTTTTACAAAGGAGCTTGACCAGTGCCAGGATGCTGAAAAATGTAGATGGAGGGAGGTGGGCCAAAGAAGGGAAGGACCAGCAAGTGCAGGAGCAGAATCTAGAGATAGGATGAGGACAATCAGGAAGAGGGTGAGAGGGTCAGCTCTGCCTCGAAAGAGTCAGACTCAGCCTCCCGTCCCCTCCCCCAACTCTTGTTGCCCTTCCGTGACCCTTACCTCTCCCTCCTGCCATCTAAATAGCAATCCTCTTTCTTACCTGCAAGTGAGACCCTGAGGGATTCATCAAAGAGCAAAACGTCAATTTAGTCCATATTATTAACCCCCAACATCACGAGCTGGATGCACCAATGGTGGAAGATTCCACCTTCCATAAGCTGACATCAATATATGGAGACGAGGTACGGTAGTTTCCATAGAGCTGGCACTGTGTTTAGTTCGTAGTTGTGTTCTTAATGCCTCATGCCATGCTTGGGATATGGTAGGTGACCAATACTTGTGTGCTGAATAAACAAAACTCCATGGGCTCTTTCAATTTCAATCATTGCCTCATTTATTTCCCAGCTTCCAAGCAAAAGTGCATCTCAACCACCACACCTGGACCACTCAATCTCTTTAACAGATTTAATGGAACCAACCCAAGAAATGTCTCTGCTTTTTCTCCTCTTCTCAGAAGAGGAAAGTTGATCTGGGGTAGTTGGCTTTCTAATTATAGTCCCCAGGGCCATCCTGTGGGTTTGGCTGGACCTCAGAACGAGCCCAGGGCTGGAGTCAGAAGATTTGGCTCACATCCAGCCTCTGCCTGTGACACTAGGCAGAATACAGTATTCCTGAACCCAGGTCTTCATTTGTGTAAGTAGAGATAATTATCCATTTATGCAAGAAATAAACACACTCGATAAAAAATGAAAAGAATGAAACTTGGTCTGTGCTTCAGGGAACTCATAGCCCAGGAATAGAAGCAGACATATAAACAAATTTTTACAAAAGAGTTTGACCATTACTTTGCCAACAAAGGTCCATCTAGTCAAAGCTATGGTTTTTCCAGTAGTCATGTATGTATGTGAGAGTTGAACCATAAAGAAGGCTGAGTGCTGAAGAATTGATGCTTTTGAACTGTGGTGTTGGATAAGACTCTTAAGAGTCCCTTGGACTGCAAAGAGATCCAAACAGACAATCCTAAAGGAAATCAGTCTATGGACAGATTGTACAGGAGACAGTGATCAAGACCATCCCCGTGGAAAAGAATTGCAAAAAAGCAAAATGGCTGTCTGGGGAGGCCTTACAAATAGCTGTGAAAAGAAGAGAAGTGAAAAGCAAAGGAGAAAAGGAAAGATATAAGCATCTGAATGCAGAGTTCCAAAGAATAGCAAGAGATAACACAGCCTTCCTCAGTGATCAATGCAAAGAAATAGAGGAAAATAACACAATGGGAAAGACTAGAGATCTCTTCAAGAAAATTAGATACCAAGGAAATATTTCATGCAAAGATGGGCTCAATAAAGGACAGAGATGCTTCTAACAGAAGCAGAAGATATTAAGAAGAGGTGGCAAGAACACACAGAAGAACTGTACAAAAAAGATCTTCATGACCAAGATAATCATGATGGTGTGATCACTCACCTAGAGCCAGACATCCTAGAATGTGAAGTCAAGTGGGCCTTAGAAAGCATCACTACAAACAAAGCTAGCAGAGATGATGGAATTCCTGGTGAGCTATCTCAAATTCTGAAAGATGATGCTGTGAAAGTGCTGCACTCAATATGCCAGCAAATTTGGAAAACTCAGCAGTGGCCACAGGACTGGAAAAGGTCCGTTTTCATTCCAATCCCAAAGAAAGGCAATGCCCCAAAATGCTCAGACAACTGCACAATTGCACTCATCTCACACGCTAGTAAAGTAATGCTCAAAATTCTTCAAGCCAGGCTTCAGCAATATGTAAACCGTGAACTTTCAGATGTGCAAGCTGGTTTTAGAAAAGGCAGAGGAACCAGAGGTCAAATTGCCAACATCTGCTGGATCATCAAAAAAGCAAGAGAATTCCAGAAAAACATCTATTTCTGCTTTATTGACTATGCCAAAGCCTTTGACTGTGTGGATCACAATAAACTGTGGACAATTCTGAGAGAGATGGGAATACCAGACCACCTGACCTGCCTCCTGAGAAACCTGTATGCAGGTCAGGAAGCAACAGTTAGAACTGGACATGGAACAACAGACTGGTTCCAAATAGGAAAAGGAGTGCATCAAGGCTGTATATTGTCACCCTGCTTATTTAACTTATATGCAGATTACATCATAAAAAACGCTGGGCTGGAAGAAGCACAAGCTGGAATCAAGATTGCTGGGAGAAATATCAACAACCTCAGATATGCAGATGACACCACCCTTATGGCAGAAAGTGAAGAGGAACTAAAAAGCCTCTTGATGAAAGTGAAAGAGGAGAGTGAAAATGTTGGCTAAAGCTCAACATTCAGAAAACTAAAATCATGGCATGCGGTCCTATCACTTCTTGGGAAATAGATGGGGAAACCATGGAAACAGTGTCAGACTTTATTTTTTTGGGCTCCAAAATCACTGCAGATGGTGATTGCAGCCATGAAATTAAAAGACGCTTACTCCTTGGAAGGAAAGTTGTGACCAACCTAGATAGCATATTTAAAAGCAGAGAGATTACTTTGCTGACTAAGGTCTGTCTAGTCAAGGCTATGGTTTTTCCTGTGGTCATGTACTGATGTGAGAGTTGGGCTGTGAAGAAAGCTGAGCTCCAAAGAATTGATGCTTTTGAACTGTGGTGTTGGAGAAGACACTTGAGAGTGCCTTGGACTGCAAGGAGATCCAACCAGTCCATCCTAAAGGAAATCAGTCCTGGGTGTTCATTGGAAGGACTGATGCTAAAGCTGAAACGCCAGTAGTTTGGCCACCTCATGGGAAGAGTTGACTCATTGGAAAAGACTCTGATGCCGAGAGGGATTGGGGGCAGGAGGAGAAGGGGACGACAGAGGATGAGATGCCTGGATGGTATCACTGACTCGATGGACAAGTTTGGGTGAACTCTGGGAGTTGGTGATGGACAGGGAGGCCTGGCATGCTGCAATTCATGGAGTCACAAAGAGGCGGACATGACTGAGAGCCTGAACTGAACTGAACTGATGCTGAAGCTGAAACTCCAATGCTTGGGCCACCTGATGCCAAGAACCGACTCATTGGAAAAGACCCTGAGGTTGAGAAATATTGAAGTCATGAGGAGAAGGGAGCAACATAGGATGAGATGGTTGGATGACATCACTGATTCAGTGGACATGAGTTTGAGTAAGCGGGAGTTGGTGATGAACAGGGAAGCCTGGTGTGCTGCCATCCATGGGGTTGCAAAGAGTCAGACACGACTGAGTGACTGAATTGAACTGAACCCATGAAATGGGCAGGGATGTAGTTCTCTAGTGGTTCATATAGTAAAGAATCTGCCTGCAGTGCAAGAGACTCGGGTTCAGTCCCTAGGTCAGGAAGATCCTCTGGAGAAGGGAATGACTATCTGCTCCAGTATTCTTGCCTGGAGAATTCCATGGACAGAGGAGCCTGGCAAGCTACAGTCCATGGGGTTACAAAGAATTGGACATGACTGAGAAACTAACTCTTTCACTTTTTTATAGTTAATTAGCAATGTTGTGTTAGTTTCAAGTATACAGTTAAGTGATTCAGTTTAACTTTTATATATATATTTTCAATTTTTTTATTATAGTTTATTAAAAGATAACATATAATATACTCAATATAATAGTTATATACTCAGTTACTATATTGAGTATGGTTCCCTGTGCTAAACAGTAGGTTCTTCTTATCTATTTTATATACAGTAGTGTATATATCTTAATTCCAAACACCTAATCATCTCTACCCCCCCCCCCCATCCTCTCTGGTAATCACAAATTTGTTCTTTATGTCTGTGAGACTATTTATGTTTTGCAAATAAATTCATTTGTATTATTTTTTCAGTTCAGTTCAGTTGCTCAGTCATGTCTGACTCTTTGCGACCCTGTGAACTGCAGCACACCAGGCCTCCCTGTCCATCACCAACTCCCAGAATCTACCTAAACCCATGTCCATTGTGTTGGTGATGCCATCCAACCATCTCATCCTCTGTTGTCCCCTTCTCTTCCTGCCCTCAATCTTTCCCAGCATCAGGGTCTTTTCAAATGAGTCAGGTCTTCACATCAGGTGGCCAAAGTATTGGACTTTCAGCTTCAGCTTCAGTCCTTCCAATGAATATTCAGGATTGATTTCCTTTAGGATGGACTGGTTTGATCTCCTTGCAGTCCAAGGGACTTTCAAGAGTCTTCTCCAACACTACAGTTCAAAAGCATCAATTCTTTGATGCTCAGCTTACTTTATAGTCCAACTCTCACATCCATACATGACCACTAAAAAAGCCATAGATTCCACATGGCAGTGATATATGATATTTGCTTTTCTCTGTCTGACTTAGTTCACTTACCATGATAATCTCTATGTTTGTCCATATTGTGGCAAATTACATTATTTCATTTATTTTTATGACTGAGTAATATTCCACTGTTTCACGTCTCATATCTCTAAACTTTATTTTATTTGACAAATGTGCTTTGGGCATCTCCTCTGTGCCAGTCTCTGGAAATAGAGATGAATGTGACCTCACGAATGTCACAGCCCAGTTGGACTACAGATATGGCATTCATAATTGCCATTCATAATTGCCTCCTCAAGGAGGAAGGGATTGGCAATCTAGTTGGGAGATGCTTGAGCTCCATCTTGAAAAATGTGTATGTGTTCAGCAGGCTGTAGCCTAGTATGTGGCTAGCCTGGGAGGGCCAGGGGAGAGCATACAGTAGCTGGAACAAGAGCATTTAAGACAAAAGATCCCCATAGGTATCATGTTTACAGCAGTGCCACTCAAAGGGCTAAGGAACTCACCCCAGCACTGCTTCCTTTCATGAAGAAGTCTTAGGATAAACAAACTGTTGGGCTGCATCCCACAGGCCTGCAAATCCTGTACTTGCCCAGTTCAAGGCTGAAGAGAGAGCCTCTGGAGTCAGAGACAGAGACACCACTGGTTTAATAGATGGAGAAGTGTACATGCCTGAAGCAAGCTCCTAGAGTGACAACCCACCATGTATAGCAGATGGCAGGACATGGCAGCAGACTTCACTCCAGGGGCAGAGGGTGGAGACTGGCAGTTATAAGGGGAGTTGACCTCATGTTGGCTCATTTACTACCAGGGAAACCAGCAGAGGGGCAGGCCTCTCAGTGCCCCCTTTTTATTTATTTTTTTGAAACGTGCATTCTTTATTCTGATATTTATACATGTGTGGGGAGTTGGAAGGAGAAGCCATAAGCAGCATTTCAGCTGCAGTTGACTTGAGAAGTTAAAGCACATACACTTTTTCTAGTTGGTTTATTGCATATCAGGTACAGTCATATCTGGTTCTTCATTCAAATAATTTGGAAAGACCTATTTCAATACTTTTCTCTATATATACATTTTCCACAAGTAAAATTCTAAATATTTGATACACACCACTACAATATAAACCATAAAATATGTATTTGGCAATCAAAATTTCTCAATAATCATGTTTGTAAACAGATAAAAATTAATTTTTTACCCTGGGAGCTGTGCTTTTTCCACAACAGGGACAGCAACATTGTAAGCAATCAGGAATCCATGTTATGTTGCTATTGGCTGCACCTACCAACTTCTCCTGTAAGAACAGTTACTAGCTATGGCCTGAGGCAAGAATGCAGGAAGTTCAGTCATGGGAGTAGTGTGTTGGTGAAGCAGACGCTGGTTGGCATGGGATGTACAGAGAGCAAGAGAGCAACCATCTTGAGTGGCCTGACCATACACGAACCGTCCTCTCAATTGTGTGTTTGGTGACCACAGATTCACATTCTGGCCCAAGCTCCTTCATGGAATCACTAACAAATGGTTTTTAGATGGAGGTTTTGCCCTCAGAAAAATCCTGTGAGCTTGGCAAGGCAGGTTCCCATGTATTCATTTTACAGGAGGGAAGGTGAACCTCAGAGAGGTCAAGGTTCAAGTCACACAGCTGGTCAGCAGTGAGGACAGGATTTTTTTTTTCCCCAATTCATTCTTTTTAAAAAATAAATAATTAATTAATTTTTATTGAAGGCTAGTTACTTTACAATATTGTGGTGGTTTTTGCCATACATTGACATGAATCAGCCATGGGTATACATGTGTCCCCCATCCCAAACCTCCTTCCCACCTCCCCCCATCCCATCCCTCTGGGTTGTCCCAGTATACTGGCTTTGAGTGACTTGCTTCATGCATCAAACTTGGACAGGTCATCTATTTCACAAATAGTAATATACATGTTTCAATGCTATTCCTTCAAATCATCCCACCCTGCCTTCCCCCACAGAGTCCAAAAGTCTGTTCGTTGTATCTGTGTCTCTTTTGCTGTCTCGCATATAGGGTTATTATTACCATCTTTTTAAATTCCATATATATGCATTTATATACTGTATTGGTGTTTTTCCAGCACCACTTGTTAAAAAGATTATCTTTTCTCCATTGTATATTTTTGTCTCCTTTGTCAAAGATTAGATATCCATAGGTGTGTGGATTTATCTCTGGGCTTTCTATTTTGTTCCACTGATCTGTATTTCTGTCTTTGTGCCAGTACCATACTGTCTTGATGCTGTAACTTTGTAGTATAGTCCGAATTCAGGCAGGTTGATTCCTCCAGTTCCATTTTTCTTTCTCAAGATTGCTTTGGCTAGTCGAGGTTTTTGTATTTCCATACAAATTGTGAAATTATTTGTTCTAGTTCTGTGAAAAATGCCATTGGTAGCTTGATATGGATTGCATTGAGTCTGTAGATTGCTTTGGGTAGTAGTACTCATTTTCACTATATTGATTCTTCCAATCCATGAACACGGTGCATTTCTCCATCTATTTGTGTCATCTTTGATTTCTTTAATCAGTGTTTTATAGTTTTCTATATATAGATATTTTGTTTCTTTGGGTAGATTTCTTCCTAAGTATTTTATTCTTTTCATTGCAATGGTGAATGCGATTGTTCCCTTAATTTCTCTTTCTGTTTTCTCATTGTTAGTGTTTAGGAATGTAAGAGAGTTCTGTGTATTAATTTTATATCCTGTAACTTTACTATATTCATTGATTAGCTCTAGTAATTTTCTGGTGGTGTCTTTAGGATCTTCTGTATAGAGGATCATGTCATCTGCAAAGTTTTACTTCTTCGTTTCTGATCTGGATTCTTTTTATTTCTTTTTCTTCTCTGATTGCTGTGCTAAAACTTCCAAAACTATGTTGATTAGTAGTGGTGAGAGTGGGCACCCTTGTCTTGTTCCTGACTTTAGGGGAAATGCTTTAAATTTTCACCATTGAGGATAATGTTTGCTGTGGGTTTATCATATATGGCTTTTATTATGTTGAGGTATGTTCCTTCTATGCCTGCTTTCTGGAGAGTTTTTATCATAAATGGATGTTGTATTTTGTCAAAGGCTTTCTCTGCATCTATTGAGATGATCATATGGTTTTTATCTTTCAGTTGGTTAATGTGGTATATCACATTGATTGATTTGCAAATATTGAAGAATCTGTGCATCCCTGGGATAAAGCCCACTTGATGATGATGTATGATCTTTTTAATATGTTGCTGGATTCTGTTTGCTAGAATTCTGTTGAGGGTTTTTGCATCTATGTTCATCAGTGATATTGGAGGCCAGGATTTGAAGCCCAGAGGCCTCTCCCAGCCTCCTCTCTTCCAGGCTGTGTGGAAAAGCACTGCTGAGAGGTAAGAGGGCTTCATGGCCAGCACATCCCTAGAAACAACTGTCGGAAAGAGAATCTGGAATAGGTGGCCACATGTGTGACCCCATATGACCTTTCTCATGTTCCTCTGTCTCATATTTCTGCAGCATAATAAATGGAGGCAGGGCGACTCTCCCTTTCCATCTGCCCACTGTGAAGCCATCCCAGGAGGGCCTCTTCCAGCTCTGCTTGAACGCTTGACATTTCACTACCTGAAGGGCTTGGCATCAGCCCCGTGGGAGAGATTATCTCAGAGATACAGCAGGCAGCTAATCAAAATAGGCTTCATTTTCCACAGATCTGATTCTCGGCATGTTGCTCTTACCCTGCCAGGTTGGGCCAAGGTACTATGGTGAGTGACCCCCTCTACTCCCTTCTAATACAGTTCCCTGGACAGAGCCTCTTTTACTTTTTTTTTCCCCCTTTAGATGAAGAAGCCAAGAGCAAGTGGAGACAGCTATGGGAGAAGTCACACAGGACAGGAGAGAAGGGAACCTCCAGGCTTAAGGAATTATGAATCTTCAGTTATTAAAAAAAAATTTATTGATTTAGCTACATTGGGTCTTAGTTGCAGATTTGGGATCTTTGTTGTGTCTTGCACACTCTTTCATCACAGGGCATAGATTCTCTGGTTGTGGCATGCAGGCTCTGTAGTTGCAATGTGCGGGCTTAGTTGCTCCATGGCATATGGGATCTTAGTTCTCTGACTAGGAATTGAACTCATGTTCTTAACCACTGGACCACCAAAGAAGTCCCTAAATGTGCAGTTATGATCTAGCCATTCCTCCAAGCAGCAAGCAGTGGGGAAAGCTCCGAAGTTCAGCTCTGTGGTTTCCACAGCCATTTGACTGTTGGACATTTGATGACCCTGGAGTGAGTTGCAGAAGGTCAAGGGCTCTAACCCAGCCTCCTGAAACACAGCCACAAGTCCTGTCCTGGAGAAGTTTCTGCCTTGTAAGGGCTCTGACACAGCTCCTCCCAGCTGCAGACTGTTAGCTGAGAAGCAGTCTGGGTTTCCAGACTATTAGAAGCTGAGCATGGAGTGTCAGGAGGATAAAGAAGTAAACTATTAGAGAGAGTCTTCAGTTCAGTTCAGTTCAGTTCAGTCGCTCAGTCATGTCCGACTCTTTGTGACCCCATGAACTGCAGCACACCAGGCCTCCCTATCCATCACGAACTGCCGGAGTCTACCCAAACACATGTCCATTGAGTCGGTGATGCCATTCAACTATCTCATCCTCTGTCGTCCCCTTCTCCTCCTGCCTTCAATCTTTCCCAGCATCAAGGTCTTTTCAAATGAGTCAGGTCTTCGCATCAGGTGGCCAAAGTATTGGAGTTTCAGCTTCATCAGTCCTTTCAATGAACACCCAGGACTGATCTCCTTTAGGATGGACTGGTTGGATCTCCTTGCAGTCCAAGGGTCTCTCAAGAGTCTTCTCCAACACTACAATTCAAAAGCATCAATTCTTCAGAGTTCAGCTTTCTTTATAGTCCAACTCACACATCCATACATGATCACTGGAAAAACCATAGCCTTGATTAGACGGACTTTTGTTGACAAAGTAATGTCTCTGGTTTTTAATATGCTGTCAAGCTTGGTCATAACTTTCCTTCCAAGGAGTAAGCGTCTTTTAATTTCATGGCTGAAATCACCATCTGCAGTAATTTTGGAGCCCCCCAAAAAATAAGTCAGCCACTGTTTCCACTGTTTCTCCATCTATTTGCTATGAAGTGATGGGACCGGATGCCATGATCTTCGTTTTCTGAATGTTGAGCTTTAAGCCAACTTTTTCACTCTCTTCTTTCACTTTCATCAAGAGGCTTTTGAGTTCCTCTTCAGTTTCTGCCATAAGGGTGGTGTCATCTGCATGTCTGAGGTTACTGATATTTCTCCTGGCAATCTTGATTCCAGCTTGTGCTTCTTCCAGGCCAGCATTTCTCATGAGGTACTTTGCATAGAAGTTAAATAAGCAGGGTGACAATATACAGCCTTCACATACTCCTTTTCCTATTTGGAACCAGTTGTTGTTTCACATCCAATTCTAACTGTTGCTTCCTGACCTGCATATAGGTTTCTCAAGAGGCAGGTCAGGTGGTCTGGTATTCCCATCTCTTTCAGAATTTTCCACAGTTTATTGTGATTCACACAGTCAAAGGCTTTGGTATAGTCAATAAAGCAGAAATAGATGTTTTTCTGGAATTCTCTTGCTTTTTTGATGATCCAGCAGATGTTGGCAATTTGACCTCTGGTTCCTCTGCCTTTTCTAAAACCAGCTTGAACATCTGGAAGTTCATGGTTCACGATTGCTGAAGCCTGGCTTGGAGAATTTTGAGCATTACTTTACTAGCGTGTGAGATGAATGCAATTTTTCAGTAGTTTGAACATTCTTTGGCATTGCCTTTCTTTGGGATAGAAATGAAAACTGATCTTTTCCAGTCCTGTGGCCACTGCTGAGTTTTCCAGATTTGCTGACATGTTGAGTGCAGCACTTTCACAGCATCATCTTTTAGGGTTGGAAATAACTCAACTGGAATTTAGTAAGAGAGAGTCTTACTATACACTATATATCTTCGTCTCAAGCCAAAGTCCCATATTCTGAAATAGTAGAATAATAGAAAGGGAAAAAGAATACTAGGTAGCAGTTAGGAAATATCCTGATCTGAACACAAGCTCTGCTTTGGCCAACCAGGGCAAACCCCTTAACCTCTCTTAGTCTCTGCTCTCTGGTGTATAAAATGTGAATTCTGTTGACAAGTACAGCTGCCTCAGGAATTGGAGATTACCCAAACCAATGCCAAGGGCTGTAGGGAGGCATCAGACTCCAACTGACCACTGCCCTGTCCACAGTGCCTGCCACAGTGTTTATTTCTTCATTTTGTTTACTTAGATCCATTGGCCCCATACACTATGATTGTTCCTTTCTTTGTTTTCTTTAAAACAACCTTATATGACCCTCCCATACAGAGAAATTTTGTTAAAAAACCAAACTTGGTTCCACTCACCCATGCACAGTATAGCCAATTTAGTGAAACCATGTTGTGGTGAAGGAAAGTGCAGCGTTTATTGCAGGGTCCAGACAAGAAGTCCAGGGCAGCTAGTGATCAAAATACCCAATCTCCTTAATGGGTTTCAGAGAAGCATTTTTAAAGGCAAGGTGATGGAGGGGAGTCCCAAGATAAGTGATCAGCTTATTCACAGTTCTTTGATTGGTTGATGGTGAGGAAACAGGGCAGTGTCATGTCATGATCAGTACTTGCTGCTGTTGCTGCTAAGTCACTTCAGTCGTGTCCAACTCTGTGCGACCCCATAGACGGCAGCCCACCAGGCTCCCCCGTCCCTGGGATTCTCCAGGAAAGAACACTGGAGTGGGTTGCCATTTCCTTCTCCAATGCATGAAAGTGAAAAGTGAAAGTAAAGTTGCTTAGTCATGTCTGACTCTTCGTGACCCCATGGACTGCAGCCCACCAGGCTCCTCCATCCATGGGATTTACCAGGCAAGAGTACTGGAGTGGGTTGCCATTCCCTTCTCCGTGATCACTCCTTAGGTGCCAGTAAGTCTGGGCACTAAATGCTCATGGTCATCAAGTAGTAAATTTCTTCCATTTGGTAGTGGTTTATGCATCTGTAAAACAATTCAGGAAATGTTCATCAGATACTATTATTGAGTATCTAGGTACTTCAGAGAGGACCGAAAGCAAAAGACCTAGGGTGAGGGCTCTATCATGGGAAAGACTAACAGTGTCCTGCTTGGTTACAATTTCCCTCTTCATCCAGTATGACCATCTAAAACGAGGATTATTGCCTGTTTGTAATCAGGATCTAGTGCAGTGCCTACCTGATCCAATAAGTGTCTGTTTAGCGAATGATATTTTCTATCAGAATCCCCATGACTCCAAAGTATTTATTATATATATAACACACACTTAATCTTAGGCTCACTATACCAGGCAATATTCTGAGCATTTAACATGTATTAACTTATTTAGTAAGCATTATTGTTATATCCATTTTATGTATATTTGATTTTATGTATATTCCATTTTAAGTATATTCCAGTAGCTGGATCGCTCATTGGTCTATTTCTCTTGTCAATCTTTCTCTTGACTTTGCTCGTTTCTGCTCTTGATTCCTGGTATGTCTGATGATTTGGGATTGAATGCTAGTAATTGTGCATGGAAAATGGTAGAGATAGCTCAAGGTTCCGGAGATGTTATTTTTCTCCAGAGAGGATTTACTTCAGCTTCTGAAGGCAGTCAAGATAGAAGCAGATCAGATTCTGAGATTAAGCTGATTCTAAGCTGTGCCTCAGTCTGTGATGTCTAGTGGTCTTTTTTTCTGGGGTTTTTCATCTTTGTTTCCGTATGTCTCCATCCTGGGGACAGCCAAATTCGATTTTTAACTTTTCCAAACCCAAGTGACTACTGAAACCCTGCTCAGCTTCTCAGCTCCTTGGCTGCTCTTTACTGTTCTTGGGCTCCTGGCTGCTGCTGGAAACCAGCAAATACCTTGGGGGAGAAAACTGCTTCCAAATGTTGGGCTAACTTCCCTTTTTCCTTCTCTTTGGGGTTTAGACCATTGGAGTCCTACTTTTCTTGTTCCTGCCAATACCCTTTAAAACTATATTTTATCTATATACAATGTAATTTTTAAAATATGCATTTATGTAATGGTATATGTATATATACACATATGCACATAAATAGATATTGTTAATATAATTCAAATATATATAGTTCTGCTTTTATACTTTCCTTAACAAGAGAGATATTCTGATACAAACTAGTCCACCAGAGTTGGAAAAAGTATTTAGTCCCTATTTCATACATGAGGAGACTGAAGCATAGGAATGTTCAATGACTTCTCAGATTACTGTTTAAGTAAAACATGTACTCATTTATTAAATATATATGTGTGTGTATATATGTATATATGTGTATATATATATCTATATATATATGTATATATATCTTTTTATTAAGCACCTAACATGTATTAGACACTGTCTTGGGCATTGAGGATACAAAATTAATAAGCCAACACCTTGTGTTCCAAGATCTTGGAGTCGAGTGGACATCACTTATAATTCAACATAGCCAGTGCAGTTACTGAGGAAGGTACTTGTGGGGCTCAGTTTAGGGTTTATCATGCTTACCTGCACTTCTTTCTCCATAGAAATTTCCTTCCTGGCGTACAGTGAGCTTCTTATGATCAGAATCTATGATTCTTCACCTTTCACTCTCAAACAGTGCCCGGGACAAGGCAGGTCCTCCATAAACACCCCTTATATCAAGTTTAACTAATTCTCAAACAGGGAAGAAGGAAGCTAGGATAGCGTGAAGGCCATAAGATGATGGAGATTATATTAGCCGGGCAATTAGAAAACCGTGGCCCACCAACTGGGTCAATAACTCTGCATGAACACGGCAAGTCACTTCCTCTGTCTGAGCCTGGTTCAGGTTTAGGTTCCTCCAACCTCTCAGCAGGTTGGAGAGGTTGGACTCTAGAACATCTTAAGATCTCTCCTAGCAATATGTTCCTGAAGTGAGTGTGACCCAACAGAGAATGAATGACCACAGCTCACCCCAGTGTGTCCCCATGTGGCCCGTCAGGGCTGCAGTACTGGGCCAGACAGGGTCAGATAAAACCAGTGGACAGTTCCTACGTCAGTCTCCCCTGCTTTCTCCCATGGAAAAATGAGGCATGAAAAGGTTTTCCCGAGTTCACCTGGCAAATGCCAGGGATCTTCTCATGCAAGAGAAGCTGGCTAGAGAGGAGTAGAGCAGAGAGACATTTTCTGGGTCCTCTTCCTCTGGGACTGGCTCCAGCCAGCCTGCTGTCCAAGCCCGGAGTTTACTCCCGTGTTTGAGAACATAGTGCTGTCTCTCTGGAGGCACAGCGCTCGTTCTGGCTCGTGTATGGGAAGGAAGCTGAGTCCCTCTGCTTGTTTGGCTGAGGGAGGCTCCTCTGTCCAGAGGCCCATTTCTGCATCTCCCTGGGGCCTGGACATTCTCACAAAGGCGTCCAGAGAAACAAGTGGACATAGACTCACCATCAGCCGATTAGTAGGAGAGCTCTTTACTCCCTGAGAGGGCAACTGTCCCCAAAAGGCTCTGTCAAAGCACAGAGGAGTTGGCATAAAAGCAACAAGGGGTGGTGTAGAGGTGCAGGCGGCTCACCTCCTTTTATAAACGAAAGATGGGCCCAGAGAGGGCCAGGGGCTCTCCTGAGGTCACACCGTTGACTTGCAATGTGGGACTGAGTTTAGTATCACAGTGAGATAGCGCACCAGCCCCCTGGGCCAGGAGCATGGCTTGACTTTGTTATTGGATCACACAACCAACTTTGGGGCCCTTTTCTCATCACAGGTCCTGTGGGCAGCAGAGCCTACCAGCCACCCAGCATTCCAGGGCTGGGTTCCCACCCAAACCCTGAAGTCAGCCAGGGCCAATATCTGGGCCCAATGATTTATTTCCAAACATCCAACTAGAGAAGTGGGAGGAGGGAGACAGGCAGCCAGGGTTGCTTTTGTGGATTCTGTAGTCACTGACCTAAATTTCACACTTGGGGGAGAATTTTGAAAAATAGGAAGAACTGCCACAGGTAATACTGATACATTAGAGAAAGTGCTGAGGATATGAAATGCCTGACTGGGGTCTTTGAAATGTTGTCTGTTTTAATTGGACATGTCTCTTCAGAACTAGCTGGTGGCAGGCCCATCATGGGCTGCTTTTAAACAGTGAAATTCACATTTCCCCACTGCAACTGAACACAGAAGAAAGAGCAATGGGGCAGGGGCCAAGGGGGAGGAGGATGTGATTCCAATTTGAAATACTTTAAAGGAGGAGAAGTGTTTTATTTAAAAGAGAATTGCCAGGTTCCTTCTACTTTATGCCTTCATGAGGAGATATTTTTTTCCCTAAGGAGCAGGAGCCCAGAGTCATCTTCTGGCCCATTTTCTCCTCTTTTTCTAGAATATATGTGTATGTGGGTATCCTTCCTTCCCAAGGTTCCCAGCATCAGAGCTCACTGTTCCCAGTCCAAAGGGCAGTGAGTGTAGAGACGTGTCAGGGGTTCAGGGTGGAAAGGAAGAGAAGCACAAGGGATCAGGCAGGAGCAGAGAAGCCCTTGGCCTGGGATTCAGACCCTGGGACTCACAGCCAGACCTGCGCCTTCCTTCTTTAACTTCAGGAAAGAGAATCTCTGGTCAGGATAGAGAATCAGATGGGCGACCTGGATTATCCTTACACTCATTTATACACTCGACAAATGTTGGTTGGACAGAGCTACTCATGGCTCAACACTGGGACTCACACGTTATAGCCTAAAGGGTCCCATTTCTGGAGTGAGTCAGAGATCTAGGTCCTAAGTTCATCTTGGGACCATCCTGTAGCAAATCCAAACATTTGGGAAAGTGTCAGGACCAACAGTGGTACCTGGAGCCTATGAGCATCAGACTATGAAGTACGCTATGGACTACCTACATCCTGAGGGCAGCCTCAGAGCCGTTTGAGACTGAGACACAGATGTAGGAAGAAGTAAGAAGGGAGAGACACAGGGTGGAGAGAGTGCATGCTGTCAGCTATAGAATCCAACCAACTACCAGAGAGACTCTTTTGAGCCTATAGCTTAATCTATAAGGAATGGGCCAGGTGGGGGTGGATTGATACCTACCTCTGATTTTCCTATTTCTGATTTAAGGATACTCAAATCAGATTCTTTCAACAGTTACTTAATAAGCACTTATGGTGTGTCGGACTGTAAGGTGATTCATATATATTCTTTTTCAGATTCTTTCCCCTTATGGGTTATTATAAAATATTGAGTATAGCTCCCTGAACTATACAGTAGGTTCTTGTTTATTTTATATATAGTATGGTGTGTATTTTGGGCATCCCTATTGGCTCATCAGCAAAGATTCTGCCTACAATGTAGGAGCCACACAAGATGCAGATTTGATCCCTGGGTTGGGGAGATCCCCTGGAGGAGGGCATGGCAACCCACTCGAGTACTCTTGCCTGGAGAATTCCATGGAAAGAGGAGCCTGGGAGGCTACAGTCCATAGGGTAGCAAAGAGTCGGACACAACTGAATTGACTTAACATGCATGCAGTGTGTATATTTTAATACCAAGTTCCTAATCTATCCTTCCCCTGAAAGTCTCTACCTTCTGTTGTGGGAGAGGGAAGCTGACAGTAAACATGTAAGTAAATAAATAACACATAACAAGAAACAAGAGAATTTCAGGTAGATAGATGCTAAGAAGAGAAAGGGATGTGTTCAAGAGGGAGTGACTGGGGTGACGACTGAGTTGGATGAGAAGGTGGAAGAGGGCCACTAGTGGGGGTTGACAGTCAAGCTGAGAGATGGGAAGGAGCTGACAAGAGGGTACCGGTGGGAATAGGCACAAGGAAGAGCCAGGACAAAGGCAAAGAGCAACCCATTCAGCATGTTCGAGGGCCAGCAAGAAGGCCAGTGTGGCTGGAGCTAAGGAAATAAGGGGGAGCGTGCAGAAACAAGAGCAAAGTGGGGGTCCGTGCTTGACTCATGGAGAGCCTAGATTTTGTGTCATGCATGATCCCATCGAGAATTCAGGGATCTGTGTCTCTTCCTCTTCCTTTGTGGCTGCCTGGCCAATAGAAATCAGGAAACATGACGCTGTGTCAGGTTTTAAAAGACAGCTTCTACTTCCTGTCTCTTAGAAACTTACGCTTGGAACCCATGCTACAAGGAAATCCAAACAGCTCCTTGGAGAGATCTGCAAAGGGGAACAGAAATCCCAGAATAAGAATTCAAGCTGAGCTCTCAGAAAACGGAGGGTATCAATGTGTGAGCCGTGGGAGTGGACAAGTCAAGCAGTGACCAGTTCTCAATCTCCAGGGGCAATGGAAATAACAGCAAAAATAAACAAATGCGACCTAACCAAACTTACAAGCTTTTGTACAGCACAGGAAACTGTAAAAAACAAAAGGGAAAAAAAACAACCTACAGACTGGGAGAAGATATTTGCAAATACTGTGATCAAAAAGGGCTTAATCTGTAAAATATACAAATAGCTCATACAACTCAATAACAGAAAACCAAACAACCTAATCAAAAAATGGGCCTATGACCTACGTACATGTCACTAAAGATGGACTACAGATAGCTAACAGGCACACTGAAAAAAATGTTCATCATCGCTAATTGTTAGAGAAATGTAATCAAAACTACAATGAGGTACCACCTTCCACTGAACAGAAAGGCCATCATTAAAAAGTCTACAAATAAATGGTAGAGAAGGTGTGGCAAAAGAGGGAACCCACCAACAGTGGCCTTTAAAAAGCTAAAAGTAGAGTTGTCGTATAATCCAGCAATCCCACTCCTGGGCATATATCTGGAGAAAACCATAATTTGAAAATATACATGCTCCCTAATGTTTATTGCAGCACTATTTACAACCTAAATATCCATCAACAGATGAATGGATAAAGAAGTTGTGGTACATTCATACAGTGGAATACTATTCAGCTATCAAAAGAACGAAATGATGCCTTTTGTAGCACATGTATGGACTTAGAGATTATCACGCTAAGGAAGTAAGTGAGATTAAGACAAATAGCATATGATATCACTTCTATGTAGAATCTAAAATATGACACAAACGAACCTATCTACAAAACAGAAACAGAGTTACAGACATAGCGAACAGTCTTGTGGTTGCTAAGGAGGGAGGGAGAGTGAGGGAAGGATAAATTGGGATTTGGGGGTTAGCAAATGCAACTATTATATGTAGAATGGAGAAACAGCAAGACCCTACTTTATAGCATAGAGAACTATAGTCAGTATCCTGGGATAAACCATGATGGAAAAGAATATGTAAAGAAGGTGTATATATGTTTATATTTCTACCTATATATATATATAACTGAATCACTTTACTGCACAGCAGAAATTAACACAACATTGCAAATCAACTATACTTGAATACAATACGTTTTTTTAAAAAAGTGGACCTTTCACCCCAATCACACAGCCAGCTGACCTCACATGGAGCAGAGCAGCATTGCCCCTATGAGCCATGTGCTAATTGTATATTCATGAGCAAAACTAACAATTGCTGTTGTTCGGTCGCCTATGTTTTGGGGTGGTTTGTTATGTAACTATAGATAACCCAAACAGATGGGATGCTGATAAAACAGGAGTTCTTCAGGAAAGTTTTTCTGTACAGAGCTACATGGTAAATATTAGGAGCCTAGCAGATCAGAGGATCTCAGCTCTCCTCAGCATTGCTGTTTCACAGCAAAAGCAGTCACTGACAATACATAATAAATGAGCATGGCTGTGCTTAAGTAGAACTTTTTTTTACAAAAACATGTTCAGGGCCATTCAGCCAACCAGTTGTAATTTGCCAGCTTCTGAATAGAGTTTTAAGCAATAGTGATATATTCTCATTTAGATCTAGAAAGCTGCTTCTGACTGCCATATGGAGGATGGACCATAAGGGAACAAAAGCAGAAAAGAAGCTGTCACCAGGTGAGAGAGGGTGAAGGCTTGGCTAGTAGTAACGGGGGATCTCTGTGGGAGGTGGTATCAAGAACTACCAAGACAGCTAATAGCCAGTTAGTCAATGCTTTGAAAGAAATACGAAAAAGGAAGCTATGGGAACTCAGAGCAGGAGCACCCACTCTGAAAATCAGGGCACACTTCCTGAAGTAGGCAACTGCTGGTTAGCAATTAAGCAAGGAAAGAATTATCTTCTCCATGAGTAGAGCAGAGTAGCAGTTCAAAATGGCTAGGCTTCAGGGCGTTGGGAGTTTCAGAAATAAGAATAATAGAAAGTAAAGACTCTGGAGAGTGATCAGGGGCCAGACCTTGAGGGATCAGGAGGCCATCCCCAGCAAGATCAAAGGTGGACCAGCCTGCTAGAGTCCTGTGTGTTTTTCTAGGAGTTTTTCCTAATCATTCTTCCCTATGTTTCCCAAGACCATCTTCCCACCATGAGTTTTTTTTTTAATATAAATTTATTTATTTTAATTGGAAGCTAATTACTTTACAATATTATATTGGTTTTGCCATACATCAATGTGAATCCGCCACAAGTATACACGTGTTCCCCATCCTGAACCCCTCTCCCACCTCCCTCCCTGTACCATCCCTCTGGGTCATCTCAGTGCACCAGCCCCAAGTATCCAGTATCATGCATTAAACCTGGACTGGCGATTCGTTTCACATATGATATTATACATGTTTCAATGCCATTCTCCCAAATCATCCCACCCTCTCCCTCTGCCACAGAGTCCCCTACAATGGGAACTCAGATGTGTTATCAGAGGCTTTGGTTGTATGTGGAGATCAGGTCCTGTCTGTGGCCCTTGATATATAGAAGCCAGATTTCAGATCCCTCTGAGCATGTTTCCTTATTAGTAAAATGTTGATGATTCCAACTTCACAGGGTGGTTGAGAGGACCAAATGGGAAAGGCATATGAAAATGCTTTGGAAATGCCAAGGTTTGCTAGAGTTACAATGTTGATTATTAAAGCTCATCATGCTGCCTCTCCTACAGGTGCTTTTGTTGCTTTTCCCCTCCCACCATCCTCCTAACTCTTCCTCCTAATTGTTTTTCTGAGTTTGAGGGAGAGCACTTTGTTTCTCACTCTGAGGGTCTATGGGACATGACCAACACTTTCCAGCTGAGAAGAAAGCCCTGCCAGCTTTGTTCACTTCCCCAAGATGCCCGGGAATCAGTTAGGATATTTCTCAAGCAGACATGGATGTATCTGATGCAAGCTCCCTGGCCTAAGGAGTAGTCCTCACTACACTCTCTCAGTGCCCCTAGGAGCCTTCCTCCTCCTGTGGCCAGCCCATCAACACATCCTCCTGCTTTACACTCAGAAAAAGCGCTTTGCCTTGAGATGAGTAAGTGTGGCCTTTGACTTGCTCTGCAAAGCTCCTGTCCAGTGCTCCTCCTCTTATTCTGTTTTACTGGCAGCATTTCAGAGCATTTTGGAAGGTCAGCATGAGTGTGGTATTTCAGTACCACGGCTAAGTGGGTCATGGGGCTTGACCATCCATCCGAGGTGATTTAGCCCTCTGTCATTCCACAACTTGCAGATGTTCTGGCTCAGCTCAGGGCTACAGCCCTGGGTTCAGTGCAGGCTCCAGTCTTCAAGTCTCTGTCACAGCACAGTGTCTGGTATAACAGTTCATGTGGACTGTCATGTGAATGACACCTCCCGGGGTTGACTGTACAACTTGTGCAGCTGTTTGTGACACTGTTTACTCATTCTTAACGTTGTGTTTTATGGTAACCAGCAGAGCTCAGGCTCTCACTTTATGGAATTGTTGTGAGAATGAACATTTTACAATCAAATCACATTTTACAAATAAAGGACACAGAGATGGAGGGTTGACTTGAAGCTAGGTGTTGATACCAGGGGGCATATAATAGGCCCTCAATAAATGCTAGATTAATTGAAAGTGGGTTAGTTCGTTCAGTCATGTCCAACTCTTTGGAATCTGTAGCTTGCCAGGTTTCTCTGTCCATGGAATTCTCCAGGCAAGAATATTGGAGTGGGTAGACATTCCCTTCTCCAGGGCATCTTCCTGACCCAGTGATCAGACCCAGGTCTCCTATAATGCAGGCAGATTCTTTATCATCTGAGCTATTAGGGAAGCCCAGATTAGTTGAGGAATCACACTAACAACAAATCTTCAGGTGAAGTCTCAGTGGGAATTTTATTTTATCTTTGTAATTATTAATGCTTTCCAAATTTCAAACCATGAGTGTGGATTACTTTTTTAATTAAAAAATCCAATAAACATGAGCAAACAAGTGTAAGCAAGAGGTCAAGAGAAGTTAATGAAGATCAGAGATGAATTTGACCATAAAAATTATATGCAAATTAGTTAACTGTCACTATTGTGGGGTCCATCTTTGTTGAACTTTGGAACAAATTCTTATGATTTTCCACTTGGGTATTTCATGTCTCACCAAAAGAGCTTACTCTCTAGTGGAAAGAAAGTCCTATAATTAAAAATGTGTGGTAAGGATAAAATATCTAGGAATAAATCTAATTAAGGAGATAAAAGGCCTGTACTCAGAAAACTATAACACATTAACAAAAGAAATTGAAGATGACACAAATAGAAAGATATACCATATTCATGGATTGGGGGAATTAATATTACTAAAATGACCATACTGCCCAGAGCAGTCTAAAGACTTAGTGTAATCACTACCAAAATACTAATGGTATTTTTCACAGGTCTAGAACAAATATGGAAAAAGCAAGAGAGTTCCAGAAAAACATCTATTTCTGCTTTATTGACTATGCCAAAGCCTTTGACTGTGTGGATCACAACAAACTGTGGAAAATTCTGAAAGAGATGGGAATACCAGACCACCTGACCTGCCTCTTGATGCAGGTCAGGAAGCAACAGTTAGAACTGGATATGGAACAACAGACTGGATCCAAATAGGAAAAGGAGTATATCAAGGCTGTATATTGTCACCCTGCGTATTTAACTTATATGCAGAGTACATCATGAGAAATTCTGGGCTGGAGGAAGCACAAGCTGGAATCAAGATTGCTGGGAGAAATATCAATAACCTTAGATATGCAGATGACACCACCCTTATGGCAGAAAGTGAAGAACTAAAGAGCCTCTTGATGAAAGTGAAAGAGGAGAGTGAAAAAGTTGGCTTGAAGCTCAACATTCAGAAAATGAAGATCATGGCATCTGGTCCCATGACTTCATGGCAGATAGATGGGGGAACAGTAGAATCAGTGGCTGACTTAATTTTTCTGGGCTCCAAAATCACTGCAGATGGTGATTGCAACAATGAAATTAAAAGACGCTTGCTCCTTGGAAGGAGAGTTATGACCAACCTAGACAGCATATTCAAAAGCAGAGACATTACTTTGTCAACAAAAGTTCGACTAGTCAAGGCTATGGTTTTCCCTGTGGTCATGTATGGATGTAAGAGTGGGACCATAAAGAAAGCTGAGTGCCAAAAAATTGATGCTTTTGAACTGTAGTGTTGGAGAAGACTCTTGAGGGTCCCTTGGACTGCAAGGAGATCCAACCAGTCCATCCTAAAGGAGATCAGTCCTGGGTGTTCACTGGAAGGACTGATGTTGAAGCTGAAACTCCAATACTTTGGCCACTTGATGCGAACCCTTGACTCATTTGAAAAGATTGTGATGTTGGGAAAGATTGAGGTCAGGAGAAGGGGACGACAGAAGATGAGATGGTTGGATGGCATCACCGACTCAATGGACATGGGTTTGGGTGGACTCCAGGGGTTGGTGATGGACAGGGAGGCCTGGTGTGCTGTGGTTCATGAGGTGGCAAAGAGTTGGACACGACTGAGCAACTGAACTGAACTGAGAACAAATAATTCTAAAATTTGTGTGAAACTAAGACTCTGAGAAAAACAACCTTGAGAAAGAACAGAGCTGGAAGTATCATGCTCCCTGGCTCCAGACTATACTACAAAGCTACAGTCATCAAAACTGACACACACACACACACAAAGACACACAAGTCAATGGAACAGAATGGAGAGGCAAAAAATAGACCCACGCACATATGGTCAGTTAACTTACAACAAAGGAGCCAAAAATATTCACTGGAGAAAAAATAGTCTCTTCAGTAAGTAGTGCTGGAAAAACTAGAGAGTTACATGTAAAAGAATGGAACTAGAACTTTTTTCTCCCCACACTGCATGGCTTGCAGGACTTTATTTCCTCTACCAGGGAATAAACTCAAGCATGTAGCAATGAAAGTGAGGAGTCCTAACCACTGGACTGCCTGGGAATTCCCAAAATTAGAACATTCTTTAACATCACATAGAGACATAAACTCAAAATGAATTAAAGACTTAAATGTAAGACCAGAAACCATAGTACTCCTCGAAGAACACATAGACAGAATATTCTTTGACACGAACCATAAGTGAAAGTGTTAGTCACTCAGTCGTGTCTGACTCTTTGCTATCTTATTGACTGTAGCCCACCAGGCTCCTCTGTCCATGGAATTCTCCAGGCAAGAATACTGGAGTGGGTAAACATTCTGTTCTCCAGGGAATCTTCATGATCCAGAGAGCAAACCTGAATCTCCTGCATTGCAGGCAGATTTTTTTCACCATCTTAGCCACCAGGGAAGTCTCCTTGGGCAAAATAAACAAAGGCAAAAATAAACAAATTGGGTCTAATTAAACTTAAAAATTTTCTCACAGCAAATGAAACCAATTGTCAAAATGAAAAGACAACATGAATCAGAGAAAATATTTGCAAATGATATGACCAATAAGAGGTTCATATCTAATATACATATAAGTAATTCTTACAATTCAATATAAAAAAAACCCCAATTTTTAAAAGTGGACTGAAGACCTGAATAGATAATTTCCAAAGAAGACACATAGATGCCAACAGACACATGCGATGTTTGACATCACTAAACATCAGAGAAATGCAAATCAAAGCTACAATGAGATATTACCTCACACCTGTCAGAATCGTTGTTGTCAAAAAGACCACAAATAAATGTTGACAAGTATGTGGAAAACAGGGAACCATCATACACAGTTGGTGGGAATATAAATTGGTGCATCCACTGTGGAAAACAGTATGGAGGCTTCTCAAAGCCTAAAACTAAAACTACCATATGACCCAGAAATTCCATTCCCAGGTATGAATACAAAAAAAAATCCAAACAAACCCAAAACATCAATTTGAAAACATATATCCCAATGTTCAGTTCAGTTCAGTTCAGTCGCTCAACCATGTCCGAATCCTTGCGACCCCATGAATTGCAGCATGCCAGGCCTCCCTGTCCATCACCAACTCCTGGGGTCCACCCAAACCTAAGTCCATTGAGTCGGTGATAACATCCAACCATCTCATCCTCTGTCGTCCCCTTCTCCTCCTGACCTCAATATTTCCCAGCATCACGGTCTTTTCAAATGAGTTAGCTCTTTGCATCAAGCTGCCAAAATATTGGGGTTTCAGCTTCAACATCAGTCCTTTCAATGAACACCCAGGACTGATCTCCCTTAGCATGGACTGGTTGGATTTCCTTGCAGTCCAAGGGACTCTCAAGAGTCTTCTCCAACACCACAGTTCAAAAGCAGCAATTCTTCAGCACTCAGCTTTCTTCACAGTCCAACTCTCACATCCATACATGACTACTGGTAAAACCATAGCCTTGACCTTTGTTGACAAAGTAATGTCTCTGCTTTTGAATATGCTGTCTAGGTTGGTCATAGCTTTTCTTCAAAGGAGCAAGCGTATTTTAATTTCATTGTTGCAATCACCATCTGCAGTGATTTTGGAGCCCAGAAAAATTAAGTCAGCCACTGTTTCCACTGTTTCCCCATCTATCTGCCATGAAGTGATGGGACCAGATGCTATGATCTTCATTTTCTGAATGTTGAGCTTTAAGCCAACTTTTTCACTCTCCTCTTTCACTTTCATCAAGAGGCTCTGTAGTTCTTCTTCACTTTCTGCCATAAGGGTGGTGTCATCTGCATATCTAAGGTTATTGATATTTCTCCCAGCAATCTTGATTCCAGCTTGTGCTTCCTCCAGCCCAGAATTTCTCATGATGTATTCTGGATATATGTTAAATACGCAGGGTGACAATATACAGCCTTGATGTACTCCTTTTCCTATTTGGATCCAGTCTGTTGTTCCATGTCCAGTTCTAACTGTTGCTTCCTGACCTGCATCAAGAGGCAGATCAGGTGGTCTGGTAGTCCCACCTCTTTCAGAATTTTCCACAGTTTATTGTGATCCACACAGTCAAACGCTTTGGCATAGTGAATAAAGCAGAAATAGATGTTTTCTGGAACTCTCTTGCTTTTTTGATGATCCAGCAGATGTTGGCAATTTGACCTCTGGTTCCTCTGCCTTTTCTAAAACCAGCTTGAACATCTGGAAGTTCACAGTTCACATATTGCTGAAGCCTGGCTTGGAGAATTTTGAGCATTGCTTTATTAGCATGTGAGATGAGTGCAATTGTGCAGTAGTTTGAGCATCTTTGGCATTGCCTTTCTTTGGGATTGGAATGAAAACTGACGTTTTCCAGACCTGTGGCCACTGCTGAGTTTTCCAAATTTGCTGGCACATTGAGTGCAGCACTTTCACAGCATCATCTTTCAGGATTTGAAATAGCTCAACTGGAATTCCATCACCTCCACTAGCTTTGTTTGTAGTGATGCTTCATAAGGCCCACTTGACTCCACATTTCAGGATGTCTGGCTCTAGGTGAGTGATCACACCATCGTGGTTATCTGGGTTGTGAAGTTCTTTTTGTACAGTTCTTCTGTATACTCTTGCCACCTCTTCTTAATATCTTCTGCTTCTGTTAGTTCCATAACATTTCTGTCCTTTATCAAGCCCATCTTTGCATGAAATGTTCCTTTGGTATCTCTAATTTTCTTGAAGAGATCTCTAGTCTTTCCCATTCTATTGTTTTCTATTTCTTTGCATTGATTGCTGAGGAAGGCTTTCTTATCTCTCCTTGCTGTTCTTCAGACCTCTGCATTCAAATGGGTATATCTTTTCTTTTCTCCTTTGCTTTTCGCTTCCAGTCTTTTCACAGCTATTTGTAAGGCCTCCTCAGACAGCCATTTTGCTTTTTTGCATTTCTTTTTCTTGGGGATAGTCTTGATTCCTGTCTCCTGTACAGTGTCACAAACCTCCATCCATAGTTCATCAGGCACTCTATCTATCAGATCTAGTCCCTTAAATCTATTTCTCCCTTCCACTGTATAGTCATAAGGGATTTGATTTAGGTCATAGCTGAATGGTCTAGTGGTTTTCTCTACTTTCTTCAATTCCAGTCTGAATTTGGCAATAAAGAGTTCATGATCTGAGCCATAGTCAGCTCCTGGTCTTGTTTTTGCTGACTGTATAGAGCTTCTCCATCTTTGGCTGCAAAGAATATAGTCAATCTGATTTTGGTGTCAACCATCTGGTGATGTCCATGTGTAGAGTCTTCTCTGGAAGAGGGTGTTGGAAGAGGGTGTTTGCTATGACCAGTGCTTTCTCTTGGCAGAACTCTATTAGCCTTTCCCTGCTTCATTCTGTACTCCAAGTTATTTTTAAAAATGAACAGAAAATGAGCGTGTGACAAGGGCAGTGATTGTGAAAGGTGAAGGGACAGAAGAGAGGCCCGACCTGGCCTGTGAAGTTAGAAGTCAATGGGTCAGAAAAGGCCCCGAGAGGAAGAGAGGAATCAACACTTGAGCTAAACATTGATGAATGGCCAAGAACTATGCAGATGGAGAGGTGAGAGCAGGATGATCTGAGGATGGGGTGGCTGGGCACTAGATGTTTTGATCCAAGCAAGTCAGTAACCTGGCTCGATCTCAACATTTCTGTGAGATGAGATCTTTGCAACAGTTCTTGAGTTTGAATCCTGGCTAGAGGTGAGAATTGTCTGGTGTTCTTAAACCAGTGTCAAAGTCAAAGCCCCACCTCAAATCAGTTAAATCAGAGCCATTAAGGGTAGAACTCAAGTGACAGTATTTTGAAAGGGCCCCAGGTAATTATGAAGTGCAGCCAGGGTCATGGGCCACTGGAACAGCAGGTCACTAAGTTTCCTGAGTTTTTCTCTTTCATATTGACATAAGCCTGATACAGCTCTCCCCTTCATTTTTTTCACTAATAAAAATCTAATAATATATGATATTATAGAAAGGAATATACATGCATTTCAAAGAGCTAAATGAAGACAAGTCAAAATAGAAAATTTCTAACAACATATTTATATGTTCCCCAAAGATATTTGGGGGGAAAAAAGTATGCATCTACCTTACTCTAGAGTGCTAAAAAAATAAAAAAACAAAGCAGGTTTTCCTAAGTTCGAAAACTTAATATTATAAAACAAAATTTAAAACATCAAATTGCCTTTTTTTTTAACCATTCACAAGTACAAGTGGAAAGAGAGGGATGGGAGAAAGAAATCAACAAGAAGGGTGTTCTTATACCAGTAGTTCATTAGTACAGTCAGTTATATGACAGAGGTTTCAAGCCTGCTCATTTGGGAACATAAATGGATGAAACCTTCACTCCAGACCTCTTATTTCAAGGTCTCCTCATTGTCTCTTAGCAGTCTTGTGGACTTGGCAGATCATTTATCAAACCTAAGCAATAAGCCATGTGCCTATCACAGTGACCAGCCCCAGCTCAAATGAGCCAGTGAGAGAAGCAGCTGTATTTAGTTTGCTAGGGCTGACATGACGTGAAAGTGAAAATGTTAGTCACTCAGTTGTGTCTGGCCCTTTGCGACCCCATGGACTGTAGCTTACCAGACTCCTCCGTTCATGGAATTCTCCAGGCAAGAATACTGGAATGGGCTGCTGTTCCCTCCTCCAAGGGATCTTCCCGACCCAGGGATAGGACCCTGGTCAATCTCTTACATTGCAGGCAGATTCTTTACTGGCTGAGCCACCAGGAAAGCCCAAGGGCTGCAAATACACAAACCCCATGCCTTAAAGCAACAGAAAATTACTCTCTCACAGCTCTGGAGTTTAGAAATCCCAGATCCGAGTATCAGCAGGACCATGCTCCGTCTGAAGACTCTAAAAGATGGTTTGTTTCACTCCTTTCTCTTAGGCGTGAACTGCTGGCAGTCCCTGGCTTTGGCACACCTCACCCCAATCGTCGGCATCACTTAGAGGTCTCCCTGTGCGTCATCACGTTGTTTTCCCTCCGTGTGTGAGTTTGTGTCTCTTCTTGTTACATAAGGTCACCAGTTATTGGATTGTTGTTGCTTTTTAGTCTATAAGTTGTGTCCAACTCTTTTCTACCCCATGGACTGTGGCCCTCCAAGCTTCTCTGTCCATAGGATTTCATAGGCAAGAACGCTGGAGTGGGTTGCTATGGCCTCCTCCAGGGGATCTTGCTGATCAGAGATTGAACCCTCGTCTCCTGCTTTGTCGGCAGATGCTTTACCATTGAGTTATGGAGAAGCCCCAGTTACTGGGTTAGGGTTCACCTAACGATAATTTGATTTCATCTACAAAGACCCTGTTTCTAAATAAAGTCACACTTATAGGTACTGACAGTTAGGATGTCAACACATCTTTTTTTGCGGTGGCAGTGGGGGGCAGGGGTGCAGGGGGTGGGACACACAATTCAACCTCTAAAAGTGGCCAACCTAAGCAATCTGGTGAAGGCCTAGGAAAGTTCAGAAAATCATCCGTTTAATCAGATGCTGACCTAAAACACCTTTTTTCTTTTTTTTCTGCATAAACTCATCAAACAAATAATGAATGGACTAGGCAACTTTCAGTTTTCACAACAGAAATGGTGATTTAAAAAAAAAAAACATAAATGTAAAAAAAAAAAAAAAAAGAATCTGACCCAGCTTTGCAGGTAACAATCCAAACTGACAAGATAGATAAATCATAGGACAATCATGGGAAGAGCATTTTGACTTACGAAATGTTTTACCAATATTTAGACATCACTTCATACTCTACAAAACGCTTTCATATGTACTGATGATCTCAGATAATCTCAACAAGCCTATGACTTAGGTAGTATTCAAACCTATTAAATAAAAGGCGATGACACCCCACTCCAGTACTCTTGCCTAGTAAATCCCATGGATGGAGGAGCCTGGTGGGCTGCAGCCCATGGGGTCGCTAAGAGTCGGACACCACTGAGCGACTTCACTTTCACTTTTCACTTTCATGCACTGGAGAAGGAAATGGCAACCCAGTGTTCTTGCCTGGAGAATCCCAGGGAAGGCGGAGCCTGGTGGGCTGCCATCTGTGGGGTCGCACAGAGTCGGATATGACTGAAGCGACTTAGCAGCATAGTACTTATAGAGAGATTGAGGAGGCTCCCCTGGAAGTGGGAGGCCCAGGTTTCCCTATATCCACTAGGCCCCTAATCAGGGTCCTGTTAAGAGTGTGCACACCTCCTTTCACACAGTTTAATTCACGGAATGTTGATTTGCAGCTTGCTGGGATCACATCTACTGCGTTAAACAAAATTTATCTCTGCATGTGGTTAACACTGTGCTGTGATGTGCTTAGTTGCTCAGTCATGTTTGACTCTTAGAGACCCCATGGACTATAACTCACCAGGCTCCTCTGTCCATGGGGATTCTCCAAACAGTAATACTGAAGTGGGTTGTCATGGCCTCTTCCAAGGGATGTTCCCAACCCGGGGATTGAATCCTGGTCTCCTGCATCTCAGGCAGATTCTTTACCAGCTGAGCTACCAGGGAAGCCACTTGGTTAATACTAGAACTCTATAAAGAAGAATCAGATTCTTTGGAGGGAAAAGTTTCACTCAAAGTTTGGTGAATTTAACCCATTCTCCATCAACAGTCTTGGTGAAGGATAGGCCATATCTGTCCTCGCCACCACCTAACTGATTCCTTGCGTGCCCAGGCAACTGCTGACTCCTTGTAAAGCAGCAGATGGGCGATTTTATACTGACATTCAACAAAAACACTGGCACTGGCCTGGTTTGTTTGCTCTGATTAATTTAGAAAGAGGTGTCACTTGAAAAGAGGATTTCATTAAGAATGAAGTTTCCATTTGGGAAACCAGTATCACAAACAAACACCTGTAACATTTGTTGTTGTTCTGTCACTAAGTCATGTCCAAATCTTCACAACCCCATGGACTGCAGCACAACAGGCTTCCCTGTCCCTCACCATCTCCTGGAGTTTGCCCAAGTTCGTGTCCATTGAATTGGTGATGCCATCCAACCATCTCATCCTCTGTCACCTTCTTCTCCTTCTGTCTTCAAACTTTCCCAGCATCAGGGTCTTTTCCAGTGAGTCAGCTGTTCAAATCAGGTGGCCAAAATATTGGAGCTTTAGCTTCAGCATCAGTCCTTCCAAAGAGTATTCAGGGTTGATTTCCTCTAAGATTGACTAGTTTGATCTCCTTGCTTTCCAAGGGACTCTCAAGAGTAACAGTTATATTGCTGTTAATTTATTTCCCATATTAACTTGCACTTTACTCTCTTCCAGGAGAGCATCCACCACCCGTGTGACAGACGCCAAGAATCACATCACTAAGGACTGGCCTTCAATGACATTCCATTGCAACATTAGGCAAATACTTCTTAAGCACTCAATATCTCCCAGTGTTGCCTAGGTAGGTGATACATAAAAATCATAATAAGTAAAGCAGAACAAAACATCTGCTCTCTGATGGAAGGGAAAAGAGATGATGTCTACTACATAAAGAAGTATGTGGTGTGTCAGTCAGTGGTGGTGTCAGAGAGAATAAGTCAATGTAAGGATTTTGGTTTCTACTTTGAGAAATATAGTTTTTTGAACAAAGGGTGCCTTAAGAGATATTTTTAACAAAGTGACATCATCTGATTTATGCTTTAATAGCATCAACTGGCTGCTGTTCTGAGAACAGTGGAGGTTGGGAGTAGGTGGTAAGGGTGGAAGAAAGGAAACGGTTAGGAAAATCCTCTACAGTCCAAGAGAGAAGCACAAGGATCTGGGCCAGGTGATAGAATGGGGGTGGTGAGAAGTAACCATGTTCTGGGTCGATGCTGAAGTTCAAGCTGACAGAAATCTCCTTACAGATTGGATGTGAGGGATCAGTAAGAATCAATGAAGACTCGAGGATTTTGTTTGAAGCAACTAGAACATATTTTCATCAGCAACAATGTGAAAGACTAAAAATAGAGCAGGTTTGAAGGAGAAGAGAAACACTTGGAGACATTTCACGTTTGAGATGTCTACCAAGTATCCAACTTAGAGGTCTGGAATATCGTTGTCTGGTAGGCATTGGAATATCGTTGCTTGGAGGTCAAGGGAAGTTGCCAGGTTATAGGGGAAATGTAAAGCCAGGAAACTGGAAAGGGTCAAGAAGGATGTAAATAGAAAGGAGAATGGACTCAAGGGGTCCCTGGGTCCTCTGATACTTAGAGGCTGGAGAGATAAGGATGAACCCGCAAAGGAGACTGAGAAGGAGTAGCCGGTGAGGAGGGAGGAGACCCAGGTGAGCTTGGGGTCCCAGAAGCCAGGCAAAGAGAGCTCTCCCAGGAGGAGACATAATCGACTCTGCCCATTACTCCGGAAATCTGTGGATTGATGCTTGGATTTACCAACATGGAGGCCAAGGAAGGGCAGATCCTTAGCATTAAGTGCTGTTCCTGAAGATCTGTCCCTTGGACTGCAAGGAGGTCAAGCCAGTCAATCCTAAAGGAAATCAACCCTGAATATGCATCGCAAGGACTGACACTTAACCTGAAGCTCTAATACTTTGGCCACCTGATGTGAGGAGCTGACTCGGTGGAAAAGATCCTGATGCTGAGAAAGATTGAGGGCAAGGTGAGAGGGAGTGACAGAGGATGAGATGGCTGAATGGCATCACTGGATGGCATCACAATGGACATGAGTCTGAGCAAACTCCGGGAGATAGTGAAGGACGGGAAGACTGGCGTGCTGCAGTCCATGGGATCGTAAAGAGCCAGACCCCACTTGGTAAGTGAATAATAACAACAACTGAAGCTCTGTGTCCAGAAACTTTGTCAGGACAACTTCAAGCATCCTCCAATTGCCAAACTCTTCTCTAACATAATTTTCTCCTCTGTTTCATTTACTAAAAATCTTTTTTAAAGTCAAGAATAATCCCATTCTTAGATTTCTTGAGAGCCTTTATCCCTTCTCACCAACTTTAGAAATCATTGGTGCAAGTTGTATAATATGTTCTCTGTTCCATTTTGTTGGTTTTGAAGCTGAGTTTGATTTCTGACTTCACTTGCTGACTGTTTAAGTGTGAGAAAAGTACTGAAGTTTCAAATTTCTTACCTGCAAAATGGGAATTTTAAGAAGAACTCATGGGAGTTTTGTAAGAGTTACATGAAAAGCTATTTGTATAGGGCTGAATAGGTAATATTGTGGGTAGGGGTCTACATAATTTTTTCATTCCTTCCTGAGGTTACTGCCTACGTGACCACAAGCAGGGAAAACATGTCACTTTGAGAGGCAAATGCTGAGTAGTTGACTAAATTCTCTCACTAGCTAGTAACCACCTTCTGGAAACCTGCCTCCCGGCACATATAATACAAAATGTAGCCCCAGCAAAACTAGCACATTTTTATATGTTGTGAATGTTCCAATTGCTTAATAGCATTCAAACTAATGGAATTTAAATCAGAAATTGCTATTAATAACAAGTGTCAACTACCTTGGGTACAGTAGGTGCATGAAGCGAAAAGTCGAGAGAAGCATGTAGTAATTAATTCCCCTTGAATGAGTCTTCCTAAAAGAGTCTTGCAGGACTTCCTGGTGGTCCAGAGGTTAAGACTTTGCCTTCCAATGCAGGGGTATGGGATTAATTCCTGGTTAGGGAACTAAGATCCCACATGTCTCAGAGCCAAAAAACCAAAACATAAAAGAGAGGCAATATTGTCACAAATTCAATAAAGACATTAAAAATGGTTCACATCAAAAAAAATCTTTAAAAAAAAATAAAAGACTCTTGCATTCAGTCTTGATGACTTCAAAAAATGATATTGCAGGCCAAGGGAGCAACATGTGCAAGTGTACCATCTTTAAGGAGCATGGCTTTTGCAGACAAATAGTCCAATAAGAACACAGCAAATGTCATGGTGGGGTGGGCAAGGGATAATAAGCGAAGAGTTGAGGCTGGAGAGGTGGCCTGGGCCACATCAGTGAGGGCCCCTGAGTTTTGTTTAGAGTGTCAATTTTCCCTTATGGAGATGAGAAGAGATGAAGAGAGTCCTACGTGCCGTGTCATTTCCAATTCCCTCTGCATCACACAGTCCGTTCCTCTCCAGTCCCTGTGGATATCACGCAAACTTTCTTCTACTGTAGGCTTGAAGAAGTACCCCAGTTTCAAGTGTCATCACTTTATTCTCTTCCAACTCTGCTGTTCTTGTTCTTTGCAGATATCCCTGAGACCACTGAAATTATCCTGAAGGATTTCCTTAGCCTCATTCAGTAGTATTTCAATGATTTTCCCCCAAGTCCTAAATAATGGTAGTGGTTTCTCCAAAGTCAGTGATGCCACCTGGAGTGATGGGTGTCTTCTCCCTAGCAACCCCCCACCCATTTCCTAAGCATCATGTGTCTATCACTAGGGAACACTGGTTGAGGATCAAAGTCCCCCAAAGGACTCTTCTTGGGGTTCACAGATTATAATCATATTGAGATAATTCCTCCTGAAATGAGGTGTCATACGGTACAAAGAAGAGCAGATTTGGAATTAAGGGCTTCCCAGGTGGCCCTAGTGATAAAGAACCTCCCTACCAAGGCATGAGATGTAAGAGACCTGGGTTCGATCCCTGGGTCAGGAAGATCCTCTGGAGAAGGGCATGGCAACCCACTCCAGTATTCTTGCCTGGAGAATCCCATGGACAGAGGAGCCTGGTGGGCTACAGTCCATGGGGTTGCAAAGAGTTGGACACAACTGAAGCGACTTAGCACACAAGCACGTGCATCTCTTCGGAGGCCCTGCTGGTCTATACGTGCAGGCTACCACCTTCTCTTAGCCCCAGAGAGACAGAGGTGCTTCTCCACACCTGCTCCTGCTGCCCTTTGCTCAGCAAGCCACTGCTGAGAGCAAGGATGCACTGTCCTTGGCCTCATACAGCTTTAGATCTTCTCCAGGGGTCCCTAACCTCTGGGATCTAATGCCTGATGGTCCAAAGTGGAGCTGATGTAATGATAATAGGAATAAAGTGCACAAGAAATGTAACGCGCTTGAATCATCCCCAAACCACTCCCCCACCAGGGTCCATGGAAAATTGTCTTCCATAAAACCAGACCCTAGTGCCAAAAATGTTGGGGACCGCTGCTCTGGACCTTCTACTGAAGGTCAGTTCCCTTCATTTCCCCCCCCACACACACCCTCTTTTCACCAAATCTCAGATATGTTTTGACTCATAATTAGAAAAATCCATGGCCATCTCCAGACACCTGAAGTCAACTAACAGTCTCTTTTCTGAGACCTTCTCTGAAGTTAGCAATATTTCCAATAACCGCTTCTCAGACATGGCCAAACTTGCTGAGATTTTGGGCTTTCCAAGTCTCTTATCTCCCCCACACTTCAATATTTCCTTTCTACTGAATATCTCATTAAAGTTCTACTTCAGTGACACCTTGTCCTATTCTCAGAACCTTCTGAATTACATGGAGGAATAGAATTGCCAGATTGACTTTTAGAGGGCCTCCTGTTCCTTCTGCCTCTGGGCAGGAGAGTAATGGAACAAAATATTTTGCCAAGAACAGCAGCACACAATACCTGGCAAGACACAAAATATGTATTTGCATGGTTGGGAGAAAGGCTTGGAAACTCGCATAGCAACCTAAGCAATTATAGAGACAGGCACATGATCTCCTCTGAGGAGCTGGGTCTGAGCCACAGGAGGAATAGAGCACAGTTTGTGCATTTTCAGGTAAGTTTAATTTATTTTTATTTTTTTAGTTTAATTTTAAAAAGAAAAGGAAGAGAGAAATCTCTTTCTTTGATTGTCTCAGAATGTTGTATCTAAAAGGAAGAAACAGACTATAGGTAAAGATAAACTTGTGGCTAATGTTAAGATTAAAAGACTCATCTTGATATTTGCTAGAGGGTCTTAGGAATGTATCCAAGAAAAAGAAAATGTAATTGAAAACAAATATAGCAAAGTCAGCATCTTTAAAAGCCAGCAGGTTGGTAAAGTTTTAAATATACAAGCAACTGGGCAAAGGTCCTGAAGCCAATGGGAGTGAGGGGCGGGGAGAGGCTGAACATAACTGAGCTTCCCTAACTGGAATTCAGACATTCTTGCTCTTTAAGTATGATAAACCATCTCTTAATACAACACATGGAACTCATCAGCAGTAAAGTATAAATGAACAGCTACAGATTAAAATATATCTGTTTTTGAACAAGGATCAAGACATGAAGCTATAAGTAGACACACTGAATAACAATGTGAAGGTATTTGGGGCAAAGTTGGCTCCACATACTGTGAATCAGAAAGCTAGAAAGGTTGTCCACAGCTGTCTCCTCCTGAGTGGGGAGAGGTGATGCTTGTTTGGAGTTTTCAACTGCCTACATTTCCTGCAGACTATTTCACACCTTCCCATTCCCTCATCCTTCTATGAATCCTACTGTTCTCTTCTTGTCAAACCCAGCTTAGCTATCCTTCCCTGCTCCCAGCATCACACCCTTCTCTGCGGGCCCTCAGGACCTAGAACACCTCTGTACTGCTATACTCTGCATGTTCTTTCATAATTCATTTGTTTACATGCCTGTCCCCTCCACTCGCCCAGGAGATCATCAACAAAGCATCGCACCCCACAGGACTGCCACAGAAAAGAAGTTCAGAGCATACGTGTGAATTTGAAATAAATCGAAAATTGGTTGGAGTCCTCAGATCTCTCACAATGGGGTCTGTTCAGGCTAGGTTTCTCTGGCAGCTATTTCTAAAGCAGATTTTCTTTTTTTAATTATTGGTGAAAACTCATGGAGTTATATGCCTCTTAGATACAGGTCAGAAGGCTCCAGCTTTGCTGGTAAATGTCAGAGCAATCTCACACATTCTAAAGTTGCCATATTTTATTTCAGTGCATTTCATATCAACTCTTAATTGCTTGGTGAAAATGTTCTTATGTTTTCTGAACTAGCAGTTAGGGGTTGCATTTAAACACAGGGAAAGTAGGTCTTATCACAAGCCATTGTTCTAGCCCCACCCCTCCTTCCAGAGAGCAATAGTCATTGATGAGAACCCCCACTCACTCCAGCCTCGCCTGCAGCTGAGCCCACCTGGGCCTAACTGAGCTTCCATTCCGGGTCCTACTTAGTGTCTCACCCACTGTGTGTTTGTCTTATGCCCCTTGGGTCCTTTCACAGCATCTTGCAAAATGATTAACACACAAAAGATACTCAATAAAAATTTGCTGAGTTTTTTTCAAAATCAAACTGTTTTGTGAGCACTAGATTTCAAATTAAAGTTATCTTTTCCACCAGAACTAGTGAAAGTGAAGAACTTTCCATTCAGTTCCAAGAGTCAAAATATTTTTTCCTTTAAGCATAAGCATGACAAAACTGCTGCTAACATTTATTGAATGTTTACTCTGTGCCAGGTGATTTTTTTAATTGAAGTACAGCTGCTGTACAATGTAAGTTACAGGTACACAATATAGTGACATAATTTTTAAAGATTATACTCCATTTGGAGAAGACTCTTGAGAGTCCAAGGAGACTGCAAGGAGATCCAACCAGTCCATCCTAAAGGAAATCAGTCCTGAGTATTCATTGGAAGGACTGATGCTGAAGCTGAAGCTCCAATACTTTGGCCACCTGATGTGAAGAACTGACTCATTGGAAAAGACTCTGATGTTGAGAAAGATTGAAGGCAGGAGAAGGGGATGACAGAGGATGAGATGGTTGGATAGCATCAACAACTCCATGGACATGAGTTTCAGCAAGCTCCAGGATTTGGTGATGACAGGGAAGCCTGGTGCACTGCAGTCCATGGGGTTGCAAAGAGTCAGACACAACTGAGTGACTGAACTGAATACTCCATTTATAGTTATTATCAGATATTGGCTATATTCCCCATGTTGTACAACATATTTTTATAGTTAACTTTATATCTGTATTGCTTTTGAATTCATTGTCTTACTTTACATAATAACCTGAGACATAGAGGGTTTTTTTTTTATCACCATTCGTGATACAGAAAAGTGCATTAGTCACTTAGTTGTGTCTGACTCTTTGCAACCCCACAGACTGTAGCACGCCGAGCTCCTCTGTCCATGGGGATTCTCCCAGCAAAAATACTGGAGTGGGTTGCCATTTCTTCCTCCAGGGGATCATCCCAACCCAAGGAATCTGTGATACAGAAAGGGTAACATTTATTCAACATTATGCAGCTCAGAAATGAAAGAAGCAGAATGTGAACCAAACTCAGTATTTTCTACTACATCACTCTTTAATAGACACAAACTGGAAGGTTCTCCCTTGGTCATCCAGTGGTTAAGAATCCCCCTTGCAATGCAAGGGACGCAGGCTCAATTTGGGGAACTAAGATCCAACATGCCACGTAGCAACTAAGCCTGAACACCACAGCTTGAGAGTCCGAGTGTCCCAACGAAAGAGCCTGCGTGACTCGAAGATGGCATGTGCCGCAGCCTAAATAAAATAAATTAATAAATGTCCTTAAAAACAGACATAGACTTAATGTCCCCCAAATCCTTTCTTTCCACTTTTTCAGTCTCAATGGTGCCCTGATTCTTATTTCAAACTGTCCCTTCTAACCTCGACTTTTGATTAGAAAATGTAAGGACAATTTTTTTTCTAATTCCAAATAATTCTCTTATCATTGCCAAACCCAGCCCCTTGGGCTTCAGAAACTGTGCTAAGCCCAATGGGTTCACATCAAGCTAGTGTTTTGAACATGTTATATAACGTGACATTTGCCCCTTCTTGTTATCTAACAAGTTATTTCTTTTTCCTCCCTAGGGAGAAATTCAATGCCTTTTTCAAAGACTCTGATCAAACAGGTGAGCATCAAGGGGAAACACTGTGCCTCCTCTCTGGATACTGTGGGAAATCCCTTACAATGGGGTATTTGGAGAGGTTTTCTGAGACTAAGTTAAAGCCTGACTGGGTTGCCTTTGTCTTCCAGCTGCTGTGTGGATGGGCCTGGTTTTGTCTTTGTTCTGTAAGAAGGGAAAGCAAACACAAGAAGCCTCGCCTGGGAGATAACACCCAGAGAGAGGGAAATCTTTGATGGTGTGTCTCCCTCTCCACTGTAGTCAGTCTGGGAGCCCATGTGCTTCCCTGCATCCCTTTTGCCATCATCCTCAGCACCCCCTTTGCCTGGACTATGACGGCAGCTCCTCATGTGTCTCCCATTCCCGCTCTTGCCATCCTCTACCCCCACGCAGCTTCCTACATAGGAGTCCGAGCGATATTTTCAGAACACAAATCTGTATGCGTAACTCTTCTAGTTAAACCCATCAAAGCTTCTCACTGCTTTTTTTTAAAACTAACATTTTATTGGAGCAAGGTTGATTTACAGTGTTGTGTTAGTTTCTGCTGTACAGCAAAGTGAATCAGCCATACGTATACATATGCCGTTTAGTCGCTAAGTGTCCAACTCTTTGAACCTATGTATCCTACATTACAGGCAGATTCTTTCAGCTCTGAGACATTAGGCAAGCCCGTGTATATGTATGCTACTGCTGCTGCTAAGTCGCTTCAGTCGTGTCCAACTCTGTGCGACCCCATAGATGGAAGCCCACCAGGCTCCCCCGTCCCCAGGATTCTCCAGGCAAGAACACTGGAGTGCGTTGCCATTTCCTTCTCCAATGCATGAAAGTGAAAAGTGAAAGGGAAGGCGCTCAGCTGTGTCCAACTCTTATCGACCCCTCTTTTTTTGGATTTCCTTCCTATTTAGGTCACCACAGAGCACTGAGTAGAGTTTCCTGTGCTATGCAGTAGATTCCTATTAGTTATCTTATATATATGTTCCCATTGCTTTTTGAAAGCAAAAGCCTTCAACCAGTATTTAGGCACTTTGTGGTCCGGCCCCTGCCTACCTCCCCATCCGCATCTTGCCCAACTCTTTCCTATTTTTGCCTTGCAGCCACATTAGCATAATTTACACTTTCATGAAGAAGCCAGACTATTCCCTGTCAGGAATTCTGTCCCCAGGGCCAATCTTCTCCTGGATAACAATCGCTGACTCTTGGATCTCAGCTTAAATATTACCTCCTAAGAAAACTTCCCAGATCTGCAAACTAGGCTAGGGAGCCCCCTAATAACCCTCACAGAACCTTATACATCTCCTCTGTGATCACATTTTAACTAACCGTTTCTGTGGTTGTTTATTTGATGGCTCAGGACCATGCCTGTCCTTTTACAGTTGACTTGAGCTTCCCAGGTGGCGCTAGTGGTAAAGAACACGTTTGCCAATGCAGGAGATATAAGAAATGCGGGTTCCATCCCGGGTCAGGAAGATCCCCTAGAGGAGGGTATGGCAGCCCACTCCAGTACTCATGCCTGGAGAATCCCATATATAGGGGAGCCTGGCGGGCTAGGGTCCATGGGGTCGCAAAGAGTCTAACACAACTGAAATGACTCAGCACACACTCATGCACAGTTGGGCTGGTTTCTAGAGGATTCAACAGCCCCAACACCCAAATCTCAAACCTCTTAGGCTTCATGGTTTCTGGAAAGTTCTGAATGGCCAGGATCCTGCTGGTGTCCATAACTTCTGAATTCAGACCAATGCGGGAAAAAGAGGTGGGCAATGAACCAGGATTCTTCCCGAGAAAGCAGAATCTCTGCCCAGTTTCCCCAGAGAACTCTATGTCACAAAGAAACGAGGGAAGGCTCATCAGTAAGCCTCGGGCCTGAGTTTTGTGTCAGCGGAGCACCGTGTTCTGCGGGTTTTTGTCCAGGGACCACGCATTCCTAAAAATCTCCATCTCCCACTCTCTTCACTGCTGCCAGCAGCAGAGCTGTTCTGTATGACAAGCCATCAGTTCTGGGACAGCCAGAGCCAAGTAAGATCTTCATAAGATTTTGTTGAAGTAGAAGGCTAAAAAAATATATAAAAAATAGGAGCTAGGAATATAGCTAATCTGACCTTTTAGGGCTTATCTAGACAATTACAGATCATTATTTAAAGGAGAAAGTGCTGGTCATTATTTAAAGCAGAAAGTGTGGGGAAAGGAGACAAGCATGAAAAACAAAAACAAAAACACAGTTGTTCATTCCCATTCTGTATTCGTTTTCTATTTCTGTGTAACAAATTATCACAAACCAACAGCTTAAAACTTAAAATACTTTCCCTAGTTTAGAAGTCCAGGCATGATGTATCTGGGTCCTCTGCCCAAGGTCTCACAAGCCTGGGGTCTCAACCAGACCTGGGGTCTCATCTGAGGCTTGGGGTTTCTCTTCCAAGCTCATGTGATTGTGGTTGGTAGTTTCAGGGAGGAAAAAACTTTCCTCTATCCTTCTAGGCTTTTGTGGCTGGTTGAAGAATTAAAAAAATGAGGCACTCACCAAAATGGCTGAAACCCTCACCTTAAATACTACTTTCAGCTAAAGACCAAAGAGGGTGTTGAAGGTAGTGTTTTGGGACTTCACAGGGGAGGAAAGCAATTCACATGAAGATGGAAAAGCAAATGTTTGGCAAATAAATGTTTGCTGGACCAGGCAGAGACAATGGGACACAGAATGGACTCTGATCTCTATACCCTGCCTAGAATTTCCCCTGCTAGCACAGAGTCGGGCACGACTGAAGCGACTTAGCAGCAGCAGCAGCAGCAGCCCTGACCCATATTCTTTGTGGATATCTGTGGCGATAACTCTGTTCTGGGAGCAAACCCTCTAAATCCTTTAGGCAGTTAAGGGGGAAGGTCAAAGTTTCTTTCTGAGTCTTTTAGGCTTTGATTGTTTTCAATTCAAAATAACCCACATGCCAAAGAGACATTGGAGGGTGGCCAATTTTATTTCCCTAAAGTTGAATTCAGTTTTTTTGTAGCTATAGAACTCATTCATTTTTTTAAGGCCAGCAAGGAACAATGAGTCTCTGATTTGTAGACCCGCTTTCATGGACATGGGGAGGGGGGAGGAGAGGGTGAGACGTTTGGAAACAGTAACATGGAAACTCATATTACTATATGTAAAATAGATAGCCAACAGGAATTTACTGTATGTCTCAGGGAACCCAAACAGGGGCTCTGTATCAACCTAGAGGGGTGGGATGGGGAGAAAGATGGGAGGGAGGTTCAAAAGGGAGGGGACATATGTGTACCTATGGCTGATTCATGTTGAGGTTTGTCAGAAAACAAAATTCTGTAAAGCAATTATCCTTCAATAAAAAATTAATTAAAAAGAAAAGAATCCACCTGCCAATGCAGGGACATGGGTTCAATCCCAGGAAAATCCCACATGGCAAGAGGTAACTAAGCTGCTGCACCCCACTTACTGAGTTCATGCCCTAGAGCCCACGCTCCACAACAACAGAAATCACTGCAAGAGGAAGCCTGTGCACCCCAGCTAGAGGGTAGCCCCCACTCGCTGGAACCAGAGAAAGTCCACGCACATCAGTGAAGACCCAGCACAGACAAAAATAAATAAATGTGTGTGTGAAAATGTTTAAAAAAGAAAAAAGAATTTACCTGGTTAGGTCAGACCTACCCAGCATAAGCTCTTATTTGATTAACTTAAAATCAGCTTATTAGGGACTGCAAAATTCCCTCAATCTGTGGTTTATAGGTTAGAACCAAGTTACAGCTCCCTGCTTCCCACAACTCAAGGTGAGGGGATTACACAGAAGTGTAGATACCAAGGATAGACATCAAAGGAGGTCATATTAAAGTTCTACCAACCACATCTTTCATTCACTGAGCTTCTGTGGTGTGTGTGTGCACATACACACACACGCGCGCTCACAGAAATCAGCTTGCTCCAACTCACTTCAACAAACTCAGGGAAATTTGTCTTAAGGAAATAAAGATGCCTTGTGGACCAAGGGAAGAAACACAGCTTGGCCTGGACAAAAACAGGGATTAGGCTGTGGAATGCTGTAAGGAAAGCTGTGTTTCTCTGTACGTTTGCTTCATCATTGCCACTCTCTGTGGACCGACTTTATCTGATCCCCACTTGACTCTGCAGTTCCAAGCCCATGCTGTCTCTGGTGTCCAGTGGAATCCATCTCTCTCTCTCTCTCTCTCCCTCTCTCCCTGCTCTCCTCTAGTTCTAACGTCTGCTCACCTTCAGAGCAGTCATCTCTGGCCACAGTGGGGATATACATCCCGACCACAGCCGCCATCCATGGTGACCATGTAGCGGGAGAAGAGGGGGTTAGTCCTCAAAGAGGCTGAGGCCCCACTGCGTGGTGTAAGGAACTGTCAGTGGCCAGTCTGCACATTCCCCCATCTTCCTGTACGTGATTTAGTAGCAAGGCTCCTCAGGTAGCAGTGGAGGAGGCAGGAGAGATTATGTTTAATTGCTAATGTGTTTAAAATGACGCTCCCAAGACCACAGCACTTAGAGGAAAAGTCATCCCACTGCAAGAACGCGGCAGCAGCAGAGGACGTAGGTGCAGGCTCGGAGGGCCCAAGTTAGGGACAGAGCCACAGTCACGTCTGACAAAACCTTTCCTAGAAATGGCTGAGAAAGCGCATGCTTTGAGTAAGTGCACAGAGCAAAAAAGATCTGAGTAACGAAAGCCCTGGAGGAGGAAGGGGATGTTCCAGCACAGACTATACAGCTTAAGTTCTGCTAACGGAGTGAGGCTCAGAGAGGGTAATCCAGATGGGGCCTATTGTTTAAACCCAGCCGTGCTGCTTGAGAGCTCTCGACAACTCTTACTTTTGAGAAATCAGTATCAGAATCTCTGTGCGTCTTACAGCTGGCTTATACTCAGGTACACAGTGATGTGTAAACTGGGGGTGGTCCTTACCTTCGGGTGTGGGTGCATTACCATCGAATCCTCTGTGATTTTCCTATAGTTCCAAGTTAAAGGACCGTTCCCAATGTTGTCATACTTGTGTAGATGAGCATTTGATGATCACAACTGATGATCACAATCAAGATTCTGAGGCTCAGAGTGGGCCCAACTAATTAAATACTCCCCAGTTCCATGCTGTTAAAGACCTTAGTTTCAGTGAGGTTTATTTATATCCGGGTGTTCTTCCCAGGTGGTACTAGTTGTAAAGAACCCGGTTACCAATGCAAGTAGACATAAGAGAAGTAGGTTCAATCCGTGGGTCAGGAAGATCCCCTGCAGAAGGGCATAGCAACCCACTCCAGTATTCTTGCCTGGAGAATTCCTTGGATAGATGAGCCTGGCAGGCTACAGTCCATAGGGTCGCAAAGAGTTGGACACGACTGAAGTGACTTAGCATGCACACACTGTTCTACATGTTACAAAAAGATTCTCAAAGTTGGAGATTGAACCTGGCTAGTGTTTAAGTTCCACGAGGTGACAGAGGCCAAAACCAAATTATCTCTGTCTTGTGGTGCCAGCACAAATCAATCACATCCTCAAGAAATGTTGGGTTTAAAAAAAAATTATTGTAGTTGATTGACAATGTTGTGTTAATTTTTCATGTACAACAAAGTGACTCAGTTATACATATGTATCTATATATATTCTTGTTCATATTCTTTTCCATTGTGGTTTATCACAGGATATTGAATATAGTTCCCTGTGCTATACAGTAGGACCTTGTTGTTTATCTCTCTTATATACAAGAGCTTGCATCTCCTAATCCCAAACTTCCAATCCTTCTCTCTCCCGCCACCCTCCACCTTGGCGATAAATGTTTATTGAATGAAAAAAAATTATTCTGGATTTTTGTATCATATAATCATTATAATTATAACCTGCTCTTTGTCCTGGTAGACTGTGATTTTTTAGAACTGCACAGTCTAGGATGGTCACCATGAGCCACATACAGAATTTTAAATTTAAATTAAATAAAGTTTTCAAATTCAATTTCTTCATTGTAATAGCCACATTTCAAGTGCTTAGTAAGCGCATGTGGCAAGTGGTTCCAAATAGTACTTTCCCATCAGTACAGAGTTTTATTGGCCAGCACTGCTCTTGAAGGCAGAGACTTCCTCAGTTTCCCTCATAGAATCTATATCAGGGTGCATACATAGTGTTCAACCATCATTTCTTGAACTAATGGCCATTAGACTCTCCTGGTAATCTCAGCCTAGCCTTCATTTCTGTACGAAGACCCCACTGAGTTCTATGCTGTGCTCCCCCCAAGACTGAGGTGAATCCCTAGTGTGTCAGATTCTGACTCTGACCTCACACAGTACACAAAAATCGACTCGAAATGGATTAAAGACTTAACCCGCAACTGTAAAAGTTCTGAAAGAAAACACTAGGGAAAATCTCCATTCCATTAATACTGGTAATGATTTCATGAATATGACTCCAAAAGCACAGGCAACAAAACTAAAAATAAACAAGTGAGACTACATCGAGCTACAGCTTCTGCATGGCAAAGGAACCATCAACCAACCATCGACAGTGAAAAGGCAACCTATGGAATGGGAGGAAATATTTGCGAATCATATGCATGGTTTGCAACTATACATAATATGATAAGGGTTAATCTCCAAAATATACAAGGAATTCTTACAGTTCTACAGCAAAGGAAAAAAAAAAAACTCTAATAACCCCAATAAGAACTCAAACAGACGTTTCTCCAAAGAAGATATACAAATGCCCAAAAAGTGCATGAAAAGTGCTCAAAGTCACCAATTATCAGGGAAATGCACATCAAAATCAAGATGAGATATCACTTCACACCTGTCAGAATGCTATAATTGAGAAAACAAAAGATAATGAGTGTTGTCAAGGATGTGAAAAATTGGAACAAAGCACACCTTTTTATGGGAATGCAAAATGGTGCACAGCTATGTAAAACATTATGGAAGTCCTTCAAAAAAATTAAAAATAGAACCACCATATGTTCCAATAATCCCACTTGTGTGTATTTATCCAAAATAATTGAGATCAGAATCTTGAAGAGCTATTAGTCTCCTAAGTTCATTGCAGCCCTTTTCACAACAGTCAAGATGTGGAAGCAACCTAAATGTCCATCAACAAGCGAATAAATATGATATAGACTTACAATGGAAATAATGTTTGGTTTTAAAAAGAGGAAAAGTCTGCATATGCAGCCGTATGGATGAGCCTTGAGGATATTATGCTAATTGAAATAGGCCAATCACAGATAGACAAATATTGCACAATTCCACTTACATGAGGTATCTAAAACAGTCACATATACAGAATAAAAGAGTGGAATGGTGCTCACTTGGCTGGAGAGAGGGGAAAGTGGGGAATTACTAATCAATGGACATCATTTCAGTTAAGCAAGATGACCTGCTGTTCAACATTGTGCCTATCGTCAAAAATTATTTATTGTACACTTAAACGTTTGTTGAGGGTACATTAACAAATGTGTTCTTGCCACAATAAAATAAAATAACAGGTTTCTGCTTCCTAGAAAAATAGCCCATCCTGTGCAGCCCTGTCGAGCTTCCAGGCTGTAAAGCCCTTGAGAGGTAGGCTGGTGCTAATGACTGTACCTCCAGCCTTTTGCTGAATGGTTGACAGAGCAGAGACACTCAGGCAAGTTTATCAAACAAAATCAAGTAGGGAGCATAAACTGATGGCTTCGAGCAACGTCTTTGTTACTTGCCAAGTTGATAACAGGGTGGGGGCGAGTGCTGCAGGCTGCATCTCTACAGGAGGATAGGACAGCTGTGAGAGGAGAAGCAAGGAACAGAATTCACATATAATACTAGTGTGAAGGTCCTCATTTACCAAACGCCTAGATCTCCAAAGCATCCCAGTTTCTTGAGAAGATTTTCCTACTTTTTTGACTTCTTCCCTCTCAACTCCTTACAACTCTAATATTTCTTTTTTTTTTCCTGTTTGCTTAGGTTTAAAAATACAAAGATTGCAGAAAAATAGCAAACACTTTATATACCTATATTAAGAAGGGTCCTGATAGGAAGTATATGGCAAAGGAGTAAGTGAGGTGCAAGAAAACCACAAGAAATGCTGCTGTACCCCAAGCATTCAGGAAACCTTAGAATCTTAAAGGCACAAGATGGGGTGCTGTTACCAGAGCCTGATAAGAGAAGGCTTCCTAATAGGAGCTTTCATTTCTGCAGAGAGGGACGGCGTAGAGGAATGAATACCCAGACTCCCTCCCTCCCATCTCTGCCCCTGTTCCCAGCAGGATGAACCCAGCGGGAGCCAGAGGGCTGGGAAGTCAAGCAGAGGGACCAGCCTCCTGGATCATCAGGGTGGAGAAGGGTAAAGTGTGGATGCAGAGGGCGACAGGGAATAACCCCCACAGCCCTCCTTCTGGAAGTAACAAGTGGGAACAGTTTGTTATTTTTGGTCCTCATCTTAAAAAAAGAACTTAACAAGATAGAGTTAGGCCTCTTGTTTGTTCACCTCAGTATTCCATTCTCCCCTCATCAGAGACAATTTTGTGAATTTGGTGTATGCTCTTTGTGTATATTTTTAACCTTTTTTACCTAAATATAAATAAGTACCGAATAGCATTATTTTGTTTTTTTGAGATTTTTATATATGTTTTCATGTTTTTCATATAATTCTGTGACTTACTTTTTTCATTCAATGGTGTGTGTGCTTCAGAGAGATTTGTACACTAGTATATATGAGTATGGGCTTCCCAGGTGGCTTGGTGGTAAAGAATCTACCTGCCAAGCAGGAGGCATATATTTGATTCCTGGCTCAGGTAGACACCCTGGAGAAGCAAATGGCAACCCACTCTAGTTTTCTTGCCTAGGATATCCCGTAGACAAGGAGCCTGGCAGGCTACAGTCCATGCAGTCCCAAAGAGACACAATTTAGCGACTAAGCAACAGCATATATCAATATATTTCATCATCTTAATTGTTGAATAGTATTTCACTCTATTTATCTACTCTTCTACTGATGCATATTTACCTTGTTTACAATATTCACTCTTCAAATACTACGGTACCAGGGCTCATAGAATCTGCACATGCTCAACTTTAACAGAAATTGCCAAATTACTCTCCAGAATAGTTGTGTTAATTTATATTCTCACCAGCAACATATGAAGGCCCTGTTTCCCCACATTCTCACTAACTCTCTGCATTTCAGATTTTAATTTTTGCCTACATAATGGCATGAAATGGTATCCCACCGTTGCTTTAACTGGCATTTTCCTGATCATTAGTGACGGTGAGCAACTTTTTCAGATATTTACTAGCATTCTGCATTTCCTCTTCTGTTAATTGCCTGCCTCTATCCTTTGCCTACATTTTACTAAACTATAAAACTTTTACAACTTTCTTTGTGAGTTGGAAGCCTTTAAGTCTATCTTGGATGTTAAGTCTTTGTGTAAAATGTGATGTGCAACCCAAGACACTTCTAATTAGCTCAGGATGAGGTTTTATAAAAATTGGAATCAAGAGCTTAACAGGTGAAAACATTCTCAAGGGATAAAAAAAAGGCAAGGTGGTATTTACTCAAATGCTTCAGGAATTTTTCCCCAACATACTGGATAGTAACAAAGTCTCTAAAAGTCAAAGGGAATGACTGCATTAAATTAAGGCTTGATTATCTTTTCTCCACGGAGTTGCTATTTCCATGTTCCCTGGTTCCAGATGTATGGCATCAAGGGGGGAAATGAAATTGTGACTGTGTTTTCAGAGTGGGCTGTTCTGACTTGACGATATACTTCATGATGACTCGATGCTGCCAGGGAGACATAACTTAAACCACTAAGGTACGTGAACTAAATCCTCCAATTCATCTCGCAGGAACAACTGCTCGAGGACAGGGCTCTCTCTGAAGACTCTGGTGTCAAATTTAATTCAACAGATTCCCGCATCTTGTTCTAGAAGCTGCTTCTTCAGCCAGCAAAATAACTCACATCAGGATGCATTAAGCGGCACCTCTGTTTGAGAAAGGACTGTGCACAGCATTGTGGGGCCATAGGAGTTAGCTCCTTCTAGACTCACTTTGGGAACCTTCTTACCGCATTCCTGTACCTCCCCTCGTTCACTTCCCCCATTATACTGGCATTGTCTGCTCGTGGGTCCCTCTCCCCAGCAAGGCTTTGAGCCAGGGTTTCTCAGCTTCAATACTATTGACATTTGGGGCCAGATAAATGTTTGACCAGGGGAGGGGCTGTACTGGTATTTGCAGAATGTTCAGCAGGATTCCTGACTCCTACTCACTACATGCCAGTATCTCTCTCACACACACACAGAATCACACACACATTGAATGTGTGTGTGCTCAGTCATGTCTGACTCTTTGCAATCCCCTGGACTGTAGCCCATCAGGCTTCTCCGTCCATGGAATTTTCCAGTCAGGAATACTGGAGGGGGTTGCTCTTTCGTACTCCAGGAAATCTTCCCAGGGATTGAACCTGTGTCTCTTGAGTTTCCTGCCAAATGTCCTCTGGCAGCCAAATTGCCCCAGTTGAGAAGCCTGTTATCAGCTCTAGCAAAGCAGCGGCCACATTTTCTTTTCCTCTCTGATTCTTAGCGCCCCGGACATGCCTGGCACTGTGAACCAGACAGAACTTTGCTTGGAGGGATGAGAAAAGGCTTTGTGTTAGAGAACTACTGGATTTTGATTTTGAAGAATGGGGAGGAATAATATATGTCAGCTGTCTCCTGCACAACTTTCTGCAATCATGGAGATACTCTATATACTTAATAATACAATAAACATTAACACATGTGGCCTTTGAGCACTTGAAATGTGTGACCAAGAAACTGGCTTTTAAATTTCATTTAGTTTTAATTACTTTAAATTTCCAAGGCTACATGCCGGGAGCCCGTGTGAGGAGCTCTACCCTTGGCAAAGGTCATGAGGAAGGAGGCTCGGCATTACGCAAAGGCGAGATCAAGCCTCAGGAAACCCCCTGTTCCTGAGCATCTACCCCCAAAACCAGGGTCTGCCTACTGTACTGTTTTATGCTCTCACCTATACCTCTGACTCTACGGGGGGCTGACCCCCATTACCTCTCTCGGAGAAGGAGTTAACTTACAGCTCCAAGTCAATAAAAATTCCTGGGTGTGACAAGAGTGTTTCAACTTACAAACTCCTCTGAAGGTTATCTAGCCTGCTTGTACAGGTTCGTCCGGCCACATGTGATTGTTTGCAGCCTCCCAGCCGTGAGATGCACGAGATGTTTTGGACTTACTGAAGGCAGATTCTTTTGGGAAGCTGGAAATTGTTAGTATAGTGGGTTGGTTAGGAATTATATTGGTGAAGGGTTTTTCATTTGTTGTGCCAATAATTGCTGCTAATTCCCTGCCCTGGGTGTGACAAGGGTGTCTCAGGTCAAACCTCTCTGCCGGCAGACTACCCTGTGTGACAGGATTATCCATACTCCTGCCACTACGCACATGATTGTTTACTACCTCTCAACCATAAACAGCACAGAGAGTTTGGAGTATTTTGAAAGTCTTAATTAGCATAGGGCTTTTCTCATTGTTGAGTGACTGATTGCCGCCAGGCCTCCATATCCTTAGGCACCTGGGAATATATTAATCAATGTATTTGGAATATAGAAAAGGAAATATAGTAGTTTTTGATGTTAGCAATACTAGACTTTTTGAGTTAATGAATTTTCTCTTTTGTTATAGATCACTGTACTTTGTTATAAGTCACTGTGTCCTTGCTATGTAAAAATGTAACTTTATCACTATCTTAAGACTAAATAGATCTTAAGAGGAACACTGGTGAAGGGTTTTCATTTGTTGGGCTGATGTTTGCTGCTAAATCTCCATATTCCCTGCCCTTATAATGAAAATAACTAGCATATAGGAGAAATAAGTATTAACCTTTAAGATTAATCATGTTGACCTTAGGTTAAATAAATTCCTTTCTTGATTGTAACCCACTACACCCTCACCCTTTAGGAATGCACCTTTATTTGCAGGGTGGTGCCTGGTTTAAGAAAAAAACACCCTTGGAAAAAATAAGTTTTTTGGTTATCAGAAAGAAAGGATCATAAAATGTCAGCAGGCCTCATGGCCAGAAGATGATGTAAAACCCCTAAGACCTTTTTTTATACATTTACAAGGGTCAGGTCTGCTGACCCCCGTGTGACTCTGTATTCATCCCTATGTATAACAAAAGGTATATAAGCAAACCTAAAAAATAAAGAAATCGGATTAATTTCTGGAAAGACTGATTCCCCCGTGTCGTTCTTTCTTGCTCCCCGTTTTTCTGGCTGAATTCCCATCTGGAGCATGGGTGCCTGCCATGTCTACTTACTTGCCCCGGTTTTTAAGTTCCATGCGAGCAGGAGCCCAAGGAGGGGCACCTTCCGATATTCAAGTGGCACCGGTGGCCCAACGTAGATGGTGCAAATTCCTTGTCTTGGAATTTTATTGGTATCCCATGTAAACCAAGTTATTCAGCCTCTTTTTCTCCACTAATATTTCCTACTATACTATCTGTTTCTAATCTCTCTATATATATGTAATTAAATAAGTTTTTTCCTAGGAAGCTGATTCCGTCCCCACCTTCGAATTACCCTGGATCCACCGGGGCTGGACCCCGGCAGCTACATTTGACTAGAAGCTTTCATACTGAACATTGGGTGGGCTTCCCCAGTGGCTCAGACAGTAAAGAATCAGCGTGTGATGCAGGAGACCGGGTTCAATCCCTGGGTTGGAAAGATCCCTGGAGAAGGGCATGGCTACCCACTCCAATATTCTTGCCTGGGAAACCCCACGGACAGAGGAGCCTGGCTAGAGTTCATGGAGTTGCAGAGAGTCGGATGTGACTGAGTGACTTACATGCACACATACAAGCCCCACTGTAAGCACAATTCACCAAATATGAGTTTGGGCTTCGACAGTTCCCCAAACATTCAGTAACATGTTTACACTTTGTTTCTCTGATAATTATCCAAGCCTACATCAATATATTGGGTTAGCCAAAATTTTTGTTCAAGTTTTCTGTAGTAGCTTGTGCAACTCACTTTTTGGCCAATTCAATAGTTTGGAATAAAATGAATATTATCATGCTTCACTCTACAGAGGTGATAAAAGAGCTCACCCCACCCATCACAAAGCAACCAGGGACACCATTCTTGAGGGGCTTGAAGATTGATGCTGGTAGAATTCTCAGAATCATTCTGTTAATGTAAAAGCAGCCCATCCTACTATCTATTCTTTCACACATATTTACCCAAGGAACATGTATTGAGAACCAACCTCATGCCCTCACTGAGATCACAAAAAATATGCAGAACAGTTAGGCAAAGTGTAAACAACTAACTATAATATATTACAAGGAAAGTGGTGATGGAGTTCTATGTGTGTGCTCCTAAGCGCCTGACATAGATAGAGAAAGGTTAACAGTGGAGCTCATGCTGAGCTGAGTCTTAGAGTTAGAGAACTAGCTGAGTCAGTTTTCTAAACTTAAAGGAACAACATTTTAAAAAAAAAATGATCCCCTGGAGGCTTCTTAAAAAATAAATTCTCAGGCTTCTTCCTTGGAAATTCCTGGTACAGATCTTAGAGTTTTCCACTGTTAGCAAGTACCCATGGCAAATCTAGGAAAAAGATGTTAGAAGGATGGAGTCAACAACTCCAATGTGCAGGTAGGAAAATTGTCAAGTCTTGATGCTCCTAATATCTAATAGTGAAAGTGTGAAAGTCACTCAGTCGTGTCCAGCTCTTTGAGACCCCATGGACTGTATAGTCCATGGAATTCTCCAGGCCGGAATACTGGAGTGGGTAGCCTTTTTCTTCTCCACGGGATCTTCCCAGCCCAGGGATCGAATCCAGGTCTCCCACATTGCAGGAGGATTCTTTACCAGCTGAGTCACAAGGGAAGCCCAAGAATACTGGAGTGGGTAGTCTATCCCTTCTCCAGTGGAGCTTCCTGACCCAGGAATCCAACCGGGGTCTCCTGCATTGCAGAACAATTCTTTACAACTGAGCTATCAGGGAAACCCCTGGTATCTGATATGTATCAACACATCATCTGCCATTGAATAAGTGGTAGGAGCTTGAAAACTATGAATTTTTTCTGATATCAAAGCTAATTAGGAAAGTGAGAAATTAAGAAAAGTGAAAGAATGAAAGAGAAAATGAAAGGCCATACCTAAGCCCACTATCTAGACTTAATCACTGTCTGATACTTCTGACAAATATCTCACTTGTCTTTTTCTTTTTTTACACATATACACACAAAATTGGAATAATACTGTACCCATCCTTCTTTTAAAAATGTTGACAGGATGGTACAAAGAGTTCTCATATACCGCCCCCCTAGTACATGGATTGTGACAAATCTTACATCAGTATCATGCATTTGTCATGATTCATGTACTAGTGTGTGTGTGTGTGTGTGGGTGCACGTGCACTCAATTGTGTCGACTCTTTGTGACTCCATGGACTGTAGCCTGCCAGCATCCTCTGTCCATGGAATTCTCGAGGCAAGCATACTGGAATGGGTTATCATTTCCTTCTCATGGGGATCTTCCCAAATGTACCAGTCTTGATACATTCAGTCCAGTTCAGTTGCTCAGTTGTGTCCAACTCTTTGTGACCCATGAACCACAGCACACCAGGCCTCCCTGTCCATCACCAACTCCCAGAGTCCACCCAAACCCATGTCCATTGAGTCAGTGATGCCATCCAACCATCTCATCTTCTGTCGTCCCCTTCTCCTTCCGCCCTCAATCTTTCCCAGCATCAGGGTCTGTTCAAATGAGTCAGCTCTTTGCATCAGGTGGCCAAAATATGGGAGTTTCAGCTTCAACATCAGTCCTTCCAATGAACACCCAGGACTGATCTCTTGTAGGATGGACTGGTTGGGTCTCCTTGCAGTCCAAGGGACTCTCAAGAGTCTTCTCCAACACCACAGTTCAAAAGCATCAATTCTTTGGTGCTCAGCTTTCTTCACAGTCCAACTTTCACATCCATACATGACCACTGGAAAAACCATAGCTTTGACTAGACGGACCTTTGTTGGCAAAGTAATGTCTCTGCTTTTTAATATGCTGTCTAGGTTGGTCATAACTCTCCTTTCAAGGAGTAAGCGTCTTTTAATTTCATTACTTCAGTCACCATCTGCAGTGATTTTGGAGCCCAGAAAAATAAAGTCAGCCACTGTTTCCACTGTTTCCCCATCTATTTGCCATGAAGTGATGGGACCAGATTCCATGATCTTAGTTTTCTGAATGTTGAGTTTTAAGCCAACTTTTTCACTCTCCTCTTTCACTTTCATCAAGAGGCTCTTTAGTTCTTCTTCAATTTCTGTCATAAGGGTGGTGTCATCTGCATATCTGAGGTTATTAATATTTCTCCTGGCAATCTTGATTCCAGCTTGTGCTTCTTCCAGCCCAGTGTTTCTCATGATGTACTCTGCATATAAGTTAAATAAGCAGGGTGACAATATACAGCCTTAACGTACTCCTTTTCCTATTTGGAACCAGTCTGTTGTTCCGTGTCCAGTTCTAGCTGTTGCTTCCTGAACTGCATGTAGGTTTCTCAAGAGGTGGTTCAGGTGCTCTGGTATTCCCATCTCTTTCAGAATTTTACACAGTTTGTTGTGATCCACACAGTCAAAGGCTTTGGCATAGTCTATAAAGCAGAAATAGATGTTTTTCTGGAACCCTCTTGCTTTTTCCATGATCCAGTGGATGTTGGCAATTTGATCTCTGGTTCCTCTGCCTTTTCTAAAACCAGCTTGAATATCTGGAAGTTCATGGTTCACATATTGCTGAAGCCTGGCTTGGAGAATTTTGAGCATTACTTTACTAGCATGTGAGATGAGTGCAATTGTGCAGTAGTTTGAGCATTCTTTGGCATTGCCTTTCTTTGGGATTGGAATGAAAACTAACCTTTATCATTAACAAAAATCCATATTTCTTTCAAATTTCCCTCATTATTTCCTAATGTTCTTGTGTTGTCCATGATCAGATCTAAGATACCATATTATACTTGGTTATTAGATTCTGTCAGGCTCCTCTTGACTACTACAATATCTTAGACTTTTCTTGTTTTTGATGACCTTGACAGTTTTGAGAAGTACTGCCAGACATTTTTTAGAATTTCCTTCAACTGGGATTTATCTTATATTTTTCTCATTATCAACCTGGGATCTACATACACAGGTATCCTCAACCCAGAATTGACAGCTGTTAGTTACCATTTTATGATATTTGATTCATTTTTAAGAAAAAATAGAATGGAAATTAGATTTTCTTCAGTCAATACCATTTGCAGCAATTTGGATGGATCTAGAGATTATCATACTAAGTGAAGTAAGTCAGATAGAGAGAGACAAATACCATATGATATCCCTTATATATGGAACCTACAATATGACACAAATGAATTTACTTGCAAAGCAGAAATAGACTCACAGACACAGAAAACAACCTTACAGTTATCAAAAAGGAAAGAAGTTGGGGAAAGATAAATTAGAAGTTTGGGATGAAAATATACATACTACTCCTCATGAGAAGAGTTAACTCATTGGAAAAAACTCTGATGCTGGGAGGGACTGGGGGCAGGAGGAGAAGGGGACGACCGAGGATGAGATGGTTGGATGGCATCATGGACTCAATGGACGAGTCTGAGTGAACTCCGGGAGATGGTGATGAAAAGGGAGGCCTGGCATGCTGCGATTCATGGGGTCGCAAAGAGTCGGACATGACTGAGTGACTGAACTGAACTGAACTGATACATAAAATGTAAAATAGACAACCAACAAGGACCTACTGCACAGCAGAGGAAACTATATTCAATATCTTGTAAAAACCTATAATGGAGAAGAATCTAAAAAAAGATATAACTCCATCACTTTTCTCTACACCTGAAACTAACACAACACTGTGAATCAACTATATTTCAATAAAAACATTTTTTAAAGGTGATTTCTGTCATTCAACATGCACAGCTTCAGTCTCACAATCCTCCCAGCCTCAGAGATGTCTTCAATTTAATGTGTAATCTCCTATCTCCACTTTTCCCTTTTATATGTGTGTATGCTCACACCTATACAACTGGGAAAATATATGGCATTTCACCATATTTAAAATATTTTCCAAGAGTGGCATCATACACACATCATTCTATGTCTTGATTTCTGTTGCTTTCTCTCAAAAAGATTGTTTTTGAGAAAAGATAAGAATTTAAGGTGATGAAAGTGATACTTAATTACACGGTGAGAATCCCTTCCCAATGTACACACTTAAGAAACCACCTCAGTGTACCTTTTAAGTATCTTATATTTGTCAGTTATACTTCAATGAAGGTGAACAAAAAAACCTAAATTATTTTGAGAACGATTTATGTAAATTTAGCCTGGTGGGCTGCCGTCTATGGGGTCGCACAGAGTCGGACACGACTGAAGCGACTTAGCAGCAGCAGCAGCAGCAGCAGCTATTGCCTTTAACTGCTGCATGGTATTCTATGGTCTGATGAAGTATATTTTATACATTCTCTTCCTTTAAGGAGACTCTCAAATACAATTACTGGTTTGTAGGGTATAGGCCTTCCAATATGGTTGTATGACTTTACACTCTAAAATAAAAACAATGTTTGTTTCCTTACATTCTCAACAGCAGTTAGTATGAGCAGACTTTTGAATTTTTCCAAACATATGAACTTGAAATTAAACCTCATTAACATTTTATTTCAAATTTTCCTGACTACTGGTGAGCTTGAGCATCATCTCATATCTTCATTAGTCATTTGGCTCCTTTTACCATGAATTTCTTGTTCACCTTTTTTCTCATTTTTCTATTGAGTGCTTTTTTTTTAAATTAGCTTGATAGCCTTTTGTTTTTTACATGTTTTGAGTAGTAATCTTTTTCTTATGAGTATTTTACTAATATATTGTTTCAATCTGCTGCTTGTCTTTTTAAATTAGCATCTCATTTGTCATTAGGAATACATTTTGACATGCTAGAAGCTATAAATTTTTTCAATCTATGTTATTTTATATAATGCTTAAGAATGTATAAAATATATTTCCCTACCCTGTTGTTCAGTCACTCAGTCATGCTAACTCTTTGTGACCCCATGGACTGCAGCACGCCAGGCTTCCCTGTTCTTCACCATCTCCCAGAGCTTGTTCAGCTCATGTGCATTGAGTTGGTGATGCCATCCAACCATCTCGTCCTTTGTCATCCCCTTCTCCTCCTGCCTTCAATCTTTCCGAGCATCAGGGTATTTTCCATGAGTTGGCTCTTTGTATCAGGTGGCCAAAGATTTGAAGCTTCAGCTTCAGCATCAGTCCTTCCAATGAATATTCAGGATTGATTTCCTTTAGGTTTGACTGCTTTGATCTCCTTGCAGTCCAAACAACTCTCAAGAGTCTTCTCCAGCACCACAGTTTGAAAGCATCAATTCTTCGGTGCTCAGACTTTTTTATGGTCCAACTGTCACATCCAGATATGACGACTGGAAAAAATCATAGCTTTGATTAGACAGACCTTTGTCAGGAAAGTAATGTCTCTGCTTTTTAATATGCTGTCTAGGTTTGTCATAGCTTTTCTTCCAAGGAGCAAGAGTCTTTTAATTTCATGGCTGCAGTCACCATCTGCAGTGATTTTGGAGCTCAAGAAAATAAAGTCTGTCACTGTTTCCATTGTTTCTCCATCTATTTACCATGAAGTGATGGGACCGGATACCATGATCTTTGTTTTTTGAATGTTCAGTTTTAAGCCAGCTTTTCATGCTCCTCTTTCACCTTCCTCAAGTTCTTTAGTTCCTCCTCACTTTCTGTCATAAGGGTGGTGTATTCTGCATATCTGAGGTTATTGATATTCCCTCTCCCATCCCCCCACGATCTTGATTCCAACTTGGGCCTCATCCAGCCTGGCATTTCATGTGATGTACACTGCTTTGAAGTTAAATAAGCATGGTGACAATAAACAGCCTAGATGTAATGTTTTCCCAATTTTGAAACAGTCCATTGTTCCATGTCTGGTTCTAACTGTTGCTTCTTGGCATACAGATTTCTCAGGAGGCAGTTCAGGTAGTTTGGTTTTCCCATCTCTTTAAGAATTTTCCAGTTTGTTGTGATCCACACAGTCAAAGGCTTTAACGTAGTCAATGAAGCAGAAATGGATGTTTTTCTGGAATTCTCTTGCTTTTTCTATGATCCAAAGGATATTGGCAATTTGATCTCTGGTTCCTCTGCCTTTTCTAAATCCAGCTTAAACATCTGGAATTTCACAGTTCACATACTGTTCAAGCCTAGCTTGGAGGATTTTGAGCACTACTTTGTTAATATGTGCAATGAGTGCAATTGTGCAGTAGTTTGAACGTTCTTTGGCCTTGCCTTTCTTTGAGACTAGAATGAAAACAGACCTTTCCCAGTCCTGTGGCCACTGCTGAGTTTTCCAAATTTACTGGCATGTTGAGTGCAGTACTTTCACAGGATCCTCTTTTTAAAATTTGAAATTGCTCAGCTGGGATTCCATCACCTCCACTAGTTTTGTTCGTAGTGATGCTTCCTAAGGCCCATTTCACATTCCAGAATGTCTGGCTCTAGGTGAGTGATCACACCATTGTGGTTATCTGGGTCATTAAGTTCCTCTTTCTACACTTCTGTGTATTTTTGCCACCCCTTTTTAATATCTTCTGCTTCTGTTAGGTCCATACCATTTCTGTCCTTTATTGTGGCCATTTTTGCATGAAATGTTACCTTGCTACTTCTAATTTTCTTGAAGAGATCTCTAGTTTTTCACATCCTATTGTTTTTCTCTATTTCTTTGCATTGTTCACTTAAGCAGGCTTAAAAAAAAAATCTCTCCTTGCTATTCTTTGGAACTCTGCATTCAGATGGGTATATCTTTCTTTTTTTCCTTTGCCTTTCACTTCTCTTCCTTTCTCAGCTATTTGTAAGGCCTCCTCAGACAGCCATTTGCCTTTTTTGTATTTCTTTTCTTGGGGATGGTCTTGATCACTGCCTCCTGTATGTTACAGACCTCCATCCACAGCTCTTCAGGCCCTCTGTCTATCAGATCTAATCCCATAAATCTACTTGTCACTTTCACTGTATAATCATAAGGGATTTGATTTAGGTCATACCTGAATGGCCTAGCGGTTTCCCCTACTTTCTTTAAGTCTGAATTTTGCAATAAGGAGTTCATGATCTGAGCCACAGTCAGCTCCTGGTCTTCTTTTTGCTGACTGTTAGAGTTTCTCCATCTTTGGCTGAAAAGAATATAATCAGTCTGATTTTTGTATTGATCACCTGGTAATGTCCATGTGTAATGTCTTCATTTGTGTTGTTGAAAGAGGGTGCTTGCTATGACCAGTGTGTTCTCTTGGCAAAATTCTGTTAGCTTTTGCCCTGCTTCATTTCATATTCCAAGGCCAAACTTGCCTGTTACTTCAGGTATCACTTGACTTCCTACTTTTGCATTTCAGTCCCCTATAATGAAAAGGACATCTTTTTTCAGTGTTAGATCTAGAAGATCTTGTAGGTCTTCATGGATCCACTCAACTTCAGCTTCCTCAGGATTAGTGAATGGGGGATAGACTTGGATTACTGTGATATTGGATGGTTTGCCTTGGAAACGAAATGAGACCATTCTGTCGATTTTGAGATTGTACCCAAGTACTGCATTTTGGACTCTTTTGTTGACTATGAGGGCTACTCCATTTCTTCTAAGGGAAGAAATTTCCCAACTCTAATATCTTAAAGGGCTTCCCTCATAGCTCAGTTGGTAAAGAATCCGCCTACAATGAGGGAGACCTGGGTTAAATCCCTGGGTTGGAAAGATCCCCTGGAGAAGGGAAAGGCTACCCACTCCAGTATTCTGGCCTGGAGAATTCCATGGACTTTACAGTCCACGGGGTCAAAAAGAGTTGGACACAACTGAGCAGCTTTCACTTTGGACTTCCCTGGTGGATCAGATGGTAAAGCATCTGCCTACTATGTGGGAGACCTGGGTTTTATCCCTGGGTGAGGAAGATCCTCTGGAGAAGGAAATGCCAACCCACTCCAGTACTCTTGCCTGGAAAATCCCATGGACAGAGGAGCCTGGTAAGCTACAGTCCATGGGGTTGCAAAGAGTTGGATAAGACTGAGCAACTTCACTTCACTTCAATATCTTAAAAATATTCACTATGTTTTCTTCTGGTTGTTATAATTTTTGTTTTTAATTGTTAGATTTTTAATCTACTTGAAATTTATTTTTGTTTTTCATATAAGATGAAAATCCACTTTTGTTAGTGTCAGAAGCCCATCCACCTGGTTCCTTTGATTGACTCCTTAATCCTTTCCTTTCAGACCTGTAATGCCAGCTCCATTAAATAAATGTCCATATATGTAGTGACTTGCTCTGGAATTTCTCATTTGCACAACTGACCTTTATCTATGACTCAACCAAAGCCATTCTGTTTTACTCATTTAGCTTCAAAATAAACTTTGATACAGGGTGGAATAAGCATTCTTTTCTTGTGATTCTTTTTTAGAATGGAATTGGATATATGGTGGCTTTTATTTTGTCACATGAATTTTGAGATAACTTTATAAGTTTTATGGAAAACTGCATTAGGATTTTTACTAGAATTCTATTAAAATTTTATATTTATTTGGAAAACAGTTGCCATCTTTACCATACGGAATCTTCTTAATCATGAATACTGTTTGTATACTTTTAAAAATCTTGTTATATTTTTTCAATACCATTCTTGAAATTTTCTCAGCAAAAAATTTTACAAAGTTTTTATTTTTTCTGAGACATCAAATCACTTTATTGTTAAACCAGAATTTTTTCAGTTTCTTTATGTAATGCTAGCCTGTGAAAATTGAAGGAAATGGCAACCTACTCCAGTGTTCTTGCCTGGAGAATCCCAGGGACGGGGGAGCCTGGTGGGCTGCCGTCTATGGGGTCGCATAGAGTCGGACACGACTGAAGTGACTTAGCAGCAGCAGCCTGTGAAAATGCTATTTGTTTTTGAAAGTAGTTTTATATGACTTATCCTGTTGAATAATTTTATCAGTTCTGTAGAGTTTCTTAGGTTTTCTAAAGAGACAGTCATACCAAGCACAAATAACAAGAGCTTTGTCTCTTTTAGATCCATGTATTTCCATTGCTTTATTGGCTAGAAACTTTAATGCAGTACTGCTAAATGCTATATTATTATTACATATTATATAACATATATTCTGTTTTATATGTAAAGATATGTATGTATCTGTTATATATACATATATATATGTTGGAAAAGATCCTGACACTGGGAGAGACTGAGGGCAGGGGGAGAAGGGGCTGACAGAGGATAAGATGGCTGGGTGACATTGCTGACTCAATGGACATGAGTTTGAGCAAATTCAGGGAGATAGTGAAGGATAGGGAAGCCTGGAGTGCTGCAGTCCATAGAATCCTAAAAAGTCAGACATGATGTAGCAACTGAACAACAGCGTATGTTATATAATAAATAATTATATAGTATTATATATTGTATTTACATATTATATTAGGTGTAATATATAATACAATATTGATGATGTGGTAGTGGATACCTTTGTCTTTTTAATTCTAATAGAAAAGCTTCTAAGCACTTATTTTATATGATAAAATTTATTATGATATGATATATGTATTTGTTAGATGCCTTTTTCCAAGCCAAAGATGTTCAAGTTTTCTTCTGTCTATACTTCATTAAGAATGTCTTTTTAAATCACAAATTAGTTCTAAATTTTCTTAAAAGCTTAGTGGGCATCTTTTCAGTGATCATGTCGGTTGTCCCCTTTAGCTTGCTAATGTGGTAAATGACATGATAGATTTTCTTGAGTTAAAACTTCTAAATGTTCTAAACGTAAGACCAGAAACTATAAAACTCTTAGAGGAGAACATAGGCCAAACACTCTCTGACATAAATCACAGCAAGAACCTCTATGACCCACCTCCCGGAATATTGAAAATAAAAGCAAAAATAAATAAATGGGACCTAATTAAACTTAAAAGCTTTTGGACAAAGAAGAAAACTCTAAGCAAGGTGAAAAGACAGCCTTCAGAATGGGAGAAAATAATAGCAAATGAAGCAACTGACAAAGAACTAATCTCAAAAATATACAAGCAACTCCTGCAGCTCAGTTCCAGAAAAATAAATGACCCAATCAAAAAACAGGCCAAAGAACTAAACAGACATTTCTCCAAAGAAGACATACAGATGGCTAACAAACACAAGAAAAGATGCTCAACATCACTCATTATCAGAGAAATGCAAATCAAAACCACAATGAGGTACCATTTCATGCCAGTCAGAATGGCTGTGATCCAAAAGTCTACAAGCCATAAATGCTGGAGAGGGTGTGGAGTAAAGGGAACCCTCTTACACTGTTGGTGGGAATGCAAACTAGTACAGCCACTATGGAGAACAGTGTGGAGATTCCTTAAAACACTGGAAATAGAACTGCCTTATGACCCAGCAATCCCACTGCTGGGCATACACACCGAGGAAACCAGAATTGAAAGAGACACATGTACCCCAGTGTTCACTGCAGCACTGTTTATAATAGCCAGGACATGGAAGCAACCTAGATGTCCATCAGCAGATGAATGGATAAGTAAGCTGTGGTACATATACACAATGGAGTATTATTCCGCCATTAAAAAGAGTACATTTGAATCAGTTCTAATGAGGTGGATGAAACTGGAGCCTATTATACAGAGTGAAGTAAGTCGGAAAGAAAAACACCAATACAGTATACTAACGAACGCATATATATGGAATTTAGAAAGATGGTAACGATAACCCTGTATGCGAGACAGCAAAAGAGACACAGATGTATAGAACAGTCTTTCGGACTCCATGGGAGAGGGAAAGGGTGGGATGATTTGGGGGAATATCATGGAAACATGTATAATATCATATAGGAAATGAATTGACAGTCCAGGTTCGATACAGGATCCTTGGGGCTGGTGCACTGGGATGACCTGGAGGGATGGTATGGGGAGGGAGGTGGGAAGGGGGTTCAGGATGGGGAACACGTGTACGCCCGTGGCGGATTCATGTTGATGTGTGGCAGAACCAATACAATATTGTAAAGTAATTAGCTTCCAATTAAAATAAATAAATTTAAATTCAAAAAAACTTCAGTACATTCTGGGATAAATCATGCTGGGTTATATTTTTAAAATATATTCTACTCTGCTAACCTGGATCTGTTAATAGTTTACTTAGACTTTTTACACCAATGTTTATGGTGAGTTTGGTATGTAGTCTGCTTTTTTATGCTGTGACTTGCTTGGGAATGAAATTATATTGTCTCATAAAATAAACTGAATGGCTTTGTCTCTTTGTGTACCCTCTGGAACAGTTTGTATAAGATAGGAATTATCTGTTCCTTGACTGTAGCAAAATTCAGCTGTAAATCTTTCTGGCTCTGTTTCCTTTTAGGCAGGACAGTGTTGGCTATTAATAGTGAGCTCTTGTTATTTTGTTACTACCATATTAGCAGTAGGTAATACTTATGCTGGAGAAGGAAATGACAGCCCACTCCATCATTCTTGCCTGGGAAATCTCATGGACAGAGGAGCCTGGCAGGCTACAGTCCATGGGGTCACAAAGAGTCGGATATGACTTAGCTACTAAACAACTACAAATACTTACGTGGTGCCAGGCCCTTGTTCTAATCTAAGCATTTCAATAGCAAATATAATTGACACAACAGTCTTATGACCTAAGTACAGTCTTTGGGCTTTGGCAGGGAAGAGGCAGAGGGAAGGGGTTGGCCATGTCCCTTGGCTTGTGGGATCTTAGTTCCCTGGCTAGGGAACCTAGACCCTCAGCAGTGAGAGGGCCTACCTATCTCTGGTCCTAACTCTCTATCTCTGGAGTCCTAACCACTGGAGCACCAGGGAAGTCCTGACCTAGTGTAGTTATTATTCCCATTTACATGTGAAGAAACTTAGGCAAAAAGAGATTAGGTTATCTTGCTGAAGCTCACACAGTAACGGAAGAGCCAAAATCAAGCCCAAGCAGTCTGACTGCAAGATCTATGCTCTTAACCACCATACTATATTAAATTTTTCTGTTTCTTTAGGAGTAAATTGTCTTACTTTTCATAGTCCTAGAAAATTACACCTTTCTTTCAAATTTTCAAAAGTATTGGCATAAAGGTATTAAAATAGTCATATTTAAAAATATCTATTGTGATTTTTTATCCCTAATATTGCTTTATTTCTGTCTTCTCTTTTTGTTTAAGTCTAAAACTTTTGTTTATGACTAAAACTTCTTTCTACCAGTCTTTCCAGGCAAAAAGCCAGGTTTTAATTGTAAGATGTCTTGATTTGCTTTAAGATATACAGTAAGTCATGTAACAGTGACTCAGTATATTTGAAACAAGATTGAGAGTAGCATGATAATTGTTGAAGTTTGAGAAATGAAGGCTCTTTATACCATTCTCTACTTTTATCCATTTCTGAAAATTTCTGCAATAAAAAATAAAATAAGCTAAAGAATTAGATTTTGTTTTTCTCTAAAGAATTAGATTTGGTTTTTCTCATAATCCATTGAACTTTTAAATTTGTGCTATTTTCATTAATATGTAATTTTATATTTATTTCCTAATTCATTCTTTGGGTTTTCTCTGTTCTTTAGCTTTCTCCAGTTATATGTTTACTCAAGTAATTTTTAGTCTTGTTTTCTAGCATGCACATTTAAGCCATACATTTCCTTATAAATATCAATTTGACTTTATCCTTCAGGTCTTTTATTATGTAGTACTCTTTTCTAATTAAAAATATTTTTCCAGTGTGATTTCCTTTAAATTCCAAACTGTTTAGAACAGTGTCCATAAATGATATCAGCTGTTTGGAATTTGTACAGATTTGCTTTGTGCCTATCGTTAAATCATATGTGTCAATTTTTTTCAGTTAACCTATAACATTTCTAATGATTTTGTCTGTTTGATCAGTTTTTGAGAGACACATGTTAGAGTCTCTTCATTTAGCTGAATAAAGAAATTGGTAAAATTTTTTCTGTAATTCTTTTACTTTTATTTTTATATTTCAAAATAATACTAATTCATGGCTCCTCATTCCTGATAATATCTACTTGGATATTTTACTTTGCTACTTTTATAAATATGCACCATCCTTACCTTTAACTTCAAATTCTGCTCTGTTTGATACCAATAGCTTTATTTTGGCTATTTAAATTAAAGTCATCTTTATTTTTTCACTTTCAAACTTTTTATGTTGTTCCATTTTAGATGTACCTCTTATATATAATATAGTGCTAGACTTTTTAGATAAAATCTCACCTTCCCCAGTAATAAAGTTTTAATATATAGTATATTAAATTTATTTTTGAGTGTATATGTACCATATTTAGTGCTTCTGTACCACATTCTTTTTCTTTACTCTTCCTCTTTTCTTGTCCTCTAGTGAACTGAAGTATCCTGCTTTCTTCCCTTCTACTGATTCAAAGTAATGAACAGTATTTTTGTCCCCGCTTTGGCCATGCCATGCGGGATGCGACTATGGGACCCCATACCATAGTGTCACATAGTAGCCATATGTGTTTGGCTGCACAGGAATCTTAGTTTCTGCAAGAAACTAAATTTCTGCAACATACAGAATCTTTAGTTGCAACATTCAGTATCTACTTCCCTGACCAGAGATAAAACTTGGGCCTCCTTCACGGGAGCATGGAATGTTAACCACTAGACCACCAGGGAAGTTCCTTTGGATGGTATTTTTATTCTTTTAGAAGAAATCTACCTACATTTTAATGTTATTTTCTAATCATGTGTAAAGCTATTATCTCTAAAGAAAGAAGAAAGTGAAGTCGCTCAGTCGTGTCCGACTCTTTGCGACCCTGTGGACTGTAGCCTACCAGGGTTCTCCGCCCATGGGATTCTTCAGGCAAGAATACTGGAGTGGGTTACCATGCCCTTCTCCAGGGGATCTGCCCGACCCAGGGATCGAACCTGGGTCTCCTGCATTGGAGGCAGACACTTTAACCTCTGAGCCACCAGGGAAGCGATTATCTCTAATTAGAAATTATCTCTAATCTCCTTCCTAATAAGATAAGGACTTGAGTAAAACCTAAGTGAAATCGCTCAGTCGTGTCCGACTCTTTGCAACCCCGTGGACTGTAGCCTACCAGGCTCTTCCATCCATGGGATTCTCCAGGCAAGAATACTGGAGTGGGTTGCCATGAATAAAACCTGACTTTCTCCTAAATGTTTTCATCTCATTTGGGTTCTTGTTGCCTATAATGGATTCCAACTTTTATTAACAGGAAATAAAAAATGTGTTTTCATAGACAGCCAATATTAACTTAAATTTACAACATGTTTCACTAATATTCTTTACTCATCTTTGCTTTGCTCAATGGGTTTATTTTCTGTCATGCTGAGGTACATTCTTTAGTAGTTCTTTCAGCAAGGGTCTGTGGATCTATGAATTTTTTAATTCATCACTCATTCTTCAATGTTCATCTAGCTGCACATAGAGTTCTAGCTTCATTAATCTTTTCTCTCAAGACTTTAAAGACACTATTCAATTTTTTCTCATCTATTCTTTCTTTTAATTAATTATTTTAATTGGAGGATAATTGGTTTACAATATTGTTATGATTTTTGTCATACTCATCTATTCTTAAAATGTGACGTCTACCGGAGATGTCAGTCCTTCTTTGCAGGCAATTTGCATGTGTATACTTCTTCTCAGGAATGGTTTTAAGATTTTCCCTTTATATTTATAGTTGATGTTCTACAATTTCATCCCGCTGCATGAGGTAGGAAGATTTGTGATTTTTTTTTTTTCACTCCAAGAAAGTATATTTTGCTTTTGGAACATCTGAAGGCATTATCTCTTGAAATTGCCTCCACCGTCTACCTCATACTTTGTATTTCCTGTCTCTGGAACTTCTACCAAATGTGTGGTGCAGTATCTCATTTTACATTCCACATCTCTCCGTACTGCATTTGAAGTGATTTTCCTAAAGTTTGCTTTCCAATTTCTTCATCCTCTGCTCATCTATTTTTAGTCTACTGCTTAACAAGTCTATTGATATTTTTGTTTTGATGCTTCTATTTTTTCATTTTTAGGGTTTCTATTTGGTTCTCTTTTAATCCATCAATTCTTTTCCAGATTTGGGCAAAAACAGTTTAGATCCTCACTTTACACTAAAATAATCTAGATGGCTTTATAGCATTACAGAAAAAGAAATTAAAACAAAAAAAGTCATATTCATCAAATCTCTAGATAGAGATAGATTTTCTAGGTTTCAAAGCCCACTGTGCTTTCATAATCTTAAAGGAAAACAGTGATAATTTGAATACATAAACCTTAAATCTCTGAAGCTAAAAAAATGCATAAACAAAATTTAAAAGCACATAATAAATTAGAGGCATAGCTACAAAAGTATGCTGCTGCTGCTGCTGCTGCTGCTAAGTTGCTTCAGTCGTGTCCGACTCTGTGCGACCCCATAGATGGCAACCCACCAGGCTCTGCCGTCCCTGGGATTCTCCAGGCAAGAACACTGGAGTGGGTTGCCATTTCCTTCTCCAGTGCATGAAAGTGAAAAGTGAAAGTGAAGTCACTCAGTCGTGTCCGACTCTTAGCAACCCCATGGACTGCAGCCTACCAGGCTTCTCCGTCCATGGGATTTTTCAGGCCGGAGTGCTGGAGTGGGTTGCCATTGCCTTCTCCAACAAAAGTATGACAAAGTATTAATATCTTTAAAATATAAAAGCCTTATAGACATTAAGAAAAATATAAATGGAAAATATAAAAGGCTAATAATAAACATTTTCAAATTGCTTACCTATACCAATAATCAAATAAATATTAAAAAAGCAAACTATCTGGCATCTACCATACTAACAAAGTATTAATATTTTGCCTCTAATAAGAATATATGAAGCTTATGAGCTACATGAGTGTAACATATGACATTTGGAGGAAAAATTGCAACATAAATCAAGCGCCTTGAAACTATTCTAACTTTGAATTTATAAATTTTGGCTTTTAGTAATCTAACCCAAGGAAGCAACCCAAAATACTGTGAATAAAAACTATGCTATCTTTTTATAGCAAAGAAAAATTGGAAACAACCTATCACTATAATAAAGAGAACTATATGTAACAGTTTTGCATCTGTGATGAGCAGATGCAAACTATTCTATATAGACTGGATAAACAACAAGGTCCTACTATATAGCACAGGGAGCTATGTTCAATATCCTGAAAAAAATATGAAAAAGAATGTGTGTGTATATATAAATCACTTGTTGTTAAAGTCAATTTTTAAAAAGAGAGGGAAACAAGTAAATTGTTACACCTGTAAAATATTATTCAATTATTAAAACTTACAAAATTTTTAACTGAATAGGAAAAAACTCATGTTATAATCTTATGTACAAATGAAGTATATAAAACTATACATATGGTATAGCTGAAGACTAGACAAAAAGCATATATCAAAGTGTTGACAGAATATACTTCAGCGTAGTAGCTGTATTGAAGATTTTTTCCACAACAGTGCATTTTTCCCACCACAAATATTCCATAATGAACATCTATTATTTTTTATGATTTTAAAATTAATAATTAAGGGTTTTAAAAAAAAGCTTTCTCAAGGAACTTGATCTCATCTTTTGTTCTTCACTCTCTCCTTCAAAAGGAGTCCTTTCCTCATCATTCTTGTCTGGACTGTAGGATTTTCTTGGCTGGAAGCAGCGGGTCAAATTGAAGTGAAAAGTTCACATTAATCCGAGCAACAAAACTCAGGCCTTTGACAGCACTTCTCAAAAGCAGTTTCTACTTCATGTCTGACATGCTGAAGTTTGTTAGGAAAATTTAAGAGTAAACTGCCATGGAAAATCGCTAACTTGAAATCCAATATTTTAAAAATATGACATCTCAAGGTACATAGTTTTCTTTTAAATTTCAGGTTGTAGCCAGTGGATTCCTAACATTAAGAATCAGCTTATTTTTATTAAAAACTTAAAAACAACATAATGTTCATGGAAGTTGGGTCAGTTTGTGTCCTTCAAGAGACAGGCACCAGGGCAGAGTTAGACTTCAGAGATTCACTGTGAGTAATCGGGAAAGGACTACGTCAACGCTGCATATTGTCACCCTGCTTATTTAACTTATATGCAGAGTGCATCATGTGACATGCCAGGCTGGATGAAACACAAGCTGGAATCAAGATTGCCGGGAGAAATACCAACAACTTCAGACATGCAGATGACACCACTCTTATGGCAGAAAGCAAAGTGGAACTGAAGAGCTTTTTGATGAAAGTGAAAGAGGACAGTGAAAAAGCTGGCTTAAAACTCAGCATTCAAAAAACAAAGATCATAGCATCTGGTCCCATCACTTCATGGCATCTAGATGGGGAAACAATGGAAACAGTGACAGACTTTATTTTCTTGGGCTCCAAAATCAGAAGGCTGGTGATTTTGTGGATGGTGGATGTGGACTGTGGATGGTGACTGCAGCCATGAAATTAAATGATGCTTGCACCTTGGGAGAAAAGCTATGACCAACCTAGACAGCATATTAAAAAAAGTTATCACTTTGCCGACAAAGGTCTGAGTAGTAAAAGCCATGTTTTTTTTCCAGTAGTCATGTATGGATGTGAGAGTTGGACCATAAAGAAGGTTGATCACTAAAGAATTGATGCTTTTGAACTGCGGTGTTGGAGAAGACTCTTTTGAGAGTCCCTTGGACTGCAAGGACATTAAACCAGGCAATCCTAAAGGAAATCAACCTTGAATATTCACTGGGAGGACTGATAGAAGCTGAATCTCCAATACTTTGGTCACCTGATGGAAAGAGCTGACTCACTGGAAAAGATCCTGATGCTGGGAAAGATTGAGGGCAGGAGAAGAAGATGAGATGGTTGGATGGCATCACCGCCTTGATGGACATGAGTTTGAGCAAGCTCCAGGAGACAGTGAAGGGCAGGGAAGCCTGGTGTGCTGCAGTCCATGGCGTCACAGAGTTGGACACAACTTGTGAATAAAAAGCAACAATTGTGAGAAAAGCCCAGGAAGGACAAAGGTGAGAGGAAGCAGGACAAGCAAGGAGAGCATACAGACCAAGATGCCAACAGGGGTCCATGACAGGAGATGGGCAGGAGAAGGGGATGGGCAGGAAGAGCTCCAGACAACAGGGCAGTTCTGAGAAAGCCTTGGCCAAAAGTTTCCATTGTTTCCCCTTCTATTTGCCGAGAAGTGATGTGACTGGATGTCACGATCTTCGTTTTCTGATTGTTGAGTTTTAAGCCAGCTTTTTCACTCTCCTCTTTCACCTTCCTCAAGAGGCTGTTAAGTTCCTCTTCACTTTCTGTCATTAGGGTGTTATCAACTGCTCTGAGAGCAGTCAAAGAGGACTGCTCAACAATAGAGTCCCGTGTTGGGCAGAAAAGACCTAAATCTAGCGCCTCTGTTGTGCTCAGTCAGTGGCAAGAAGCAGCCTGGGGAGGGCCTGCTCTCTAAGTCAGCACTGCGGTGGACCCTGAGTGTAGCAGCTGGAGGTCGTCAGTCATCTGTGGGAGGTGTGGTTCGTGTACTTCATGGCTGCCGTAGAAATGTATTTAAAGTGTACTCTCTTCCAGAGTCTCCTTTCCACTCCCCAAATAAAAGCAAACCCAGAAAGCCTTCTCCCTAAAACAGCAACTGGTAGATTGATTGTGTCCAGAGAAAACGTTAGCATTTCCTTAAGCAAGATTTCAGAATCCAGAACTACAGCGTCTGGCACATTACGTGGACCTGTGAGTACTTGTTGCCTAAATTGTGCCACTTGATCCTTTTCTCCTCATAAAGTGTAATAACATGGCATTCTGGATTAAACCCAGATGCCCTAGATTGGACATTTCTAATCCTTACCACAACCCGACAACATGACACTGTTAGATGTCTTTACAGGTAGGTACGTTGAAGCTCAGAGAAGTTAAGTAACTTGCCCAAAGTTGTAGAGCTAGTAAATGGTGCTTCTGGAATTCAGACCCAGTGCCCTAGACCCACTCTTCTTCAACTCTGGGTAATCATCAGGATCCCACCTGATGAAGATCTGGCTTCACCTCAGACCAATAAAATCACTATGTTTAGAGGTGGGCCCAGGTGTCTGCCTTTTTTTTAATAGTTGTTAAATATAGGAAGTTCTGATGTTTCCGAGGTTTAGCACCACTGATTTAATCCAACCTCTTCTCCTATTGCAGATAGGGTAACTGAGTCTTAAAGAAGCAAAGTTATTACATCCCTCAGCCGAAAGAATTGGAACCAAAGTTCAAATGCTGAGTCTCCTAATCCATGCTGCCCTCTGGGAGCTCACTTGAGGTTGGCTATTCTCAGAAGGCTGAGCACTGAAGAAATGATGCTTTCGAATTGTGGCACTAGAGAAGACTCTTGAGAGGCCCTTGGACTGCAAGAAGATCAAACCAGCCAATCCTAAGGGAAATCAACCCTGAATATTCATTGGAAGGACCGAAGCTGAAGCGGAAGCTCCAATACTTTGGCCACCTGATGGCAGGGGTCGACACACTGGAAAAGATCCTGATGCTGGGAAAGACTGAGGGCAGGGGGAGAAGGGGACGACAGAGGATGAGGTGGTTGGATGGCATCACCGACTCAGTGGACATGAGTCTGAGCAAACTCTGGAAGATAGTGAAGGACAGGGAAGTCTGGCATGCTGCATTTCATGGAGTCGCAGAGTCAGACACTACTGAGCAAAGGGCAAAATCAAAGGACTCGGCTCATCCAACAGTCCTTGTGTGCCCCCTGGTGGGTTAAAATGGTAAAGAGCCACCACTTTGGCCACTATTTAACAGGGTAAAAGAATGAGGAGCTCTGTAAACCTTAGCATTGCCTCATCAACATGCTACAGGTAGGTCTATTCATGCTGGCTGTTACTTAGTGGCACTTTACATCATCATCGTACTTAGAAGGAAGAAAACCACATTATCAACACAAAAACACAACTACTCTGGATTTGTACAGTGCCTTCCCTCTGATTGCAGCCATGAAATTAAAAGACGCTTACTCCTTGGAAGGAAAGTTATGACCAACCTAGATGGCATATTAAAAAGCAGAGACATTACTTTGCCAACAAAGGTCCATCTAGTCAAGGCTATGGTTTTCCCAGTGGTCATGTATGGATGTGAGAATTGGACTGTGAAGAAAGCTGAGCACCAAAGAATTGATGCTTTTGAACTGTGGTGTTAGAGAAGACTCTTGAGAATCCCTAGGACCGCAAGGAGATCCAACCAGTCCATCCTAAAGGAGCTCAGTCCTGGGTGTTCATTGGAAGGACTGATGCTGAGGCTGAAACTCCAGTACTTTGGCCACCTCATGTGAAAAGCTGACTCATTGGAAAAGAGCCTGATGCTGGGAGGGATTGGGGGCAGGAGGAGAAAGGGACGACAGAGGATGAGATGGCTAAATGGCATCACCAACTCGATGCACAAGAGTTTGAGTGAACTCCGGGAGCTGGTGATGGACAGGGAGTCCTGGCGTGCTGCGATTCATGGTGTCGCAAAGAGTCGGACATGACTGAGCGACTGAACTGAACCGAATCCCTTACACTCCAGCAAAGGTTTTCATTACTAGAAAAGATCTCATGTTGGGTGCATTTGGGCCCAGCCTGGACAAACGCTCTCAGTTAGGAAAAGCCTGTGTTTAGTGCCCTCTTATACGATCTGCATTAGTGCCTGCTCTCCCCTCTCTGCTTCTGCAGCCTTCTACACACTCGCTCCCCTGGGAGAAGAATTTGGACTCTAGTCTTTCCTGCATCAAACTGTTTTTGCATGCCACCCCTGGGGCATTCACACATGAAAAGGATAGAAGATGAGGGAAAAGCAGCAAAGGAAACGGAATGAGTGTTGGACGCAGCAGGAGAGAAAACAGGAGAGTGTTAGCCTAGAGGCCTTGTGGAGTGATGCAAGATGGAGGAAATGACCAACTGGGTCAAATACGGTGACAAGTCAGCAAAGATGAGGACAGGGAACTGACCATCAGATTTAATAAACAGAAGTCACTGCCTCTTTGACCAAAGTGATTTTTGCTGTAATGGTTGTGGTGAAATTCTGTGTGGCATATGAAATTGGAAACATCAGTCATGGACGACTCTTGAGAAGCTGAGAACTGGAATATTTCCTGTCATTTCAATAAACAAGGATGCTACAGTCATCCGGATTCCAGCCCTCCAGGGCACTCAGGAAGGAGAATAATCTCTGCCATCAGAAGCCATCAGGCTGCAGCCACTCCCTACAGGGAGCCCTGTGAAAAACACAGGACACTGGCCCCAGAGAGCTGAGATGCTTATGAAAGAAATGACTTCAGTGAGTCCAGACTCTTGCCTCTTCCCATACATAGAAAAGCACCAAATACCTTGAGATATCTTATTTCTTGAATTCTTAAAAATTAGTTTTGATATTCAGACTACCTGCCCTTTGTTGCAAACCTATACAACCTGACTCCTCCACCCCTCTCCTCAGAGCAATTCTCTCGGGGTCACTTGCGATGCCGTCTCCCAGGCGTGAAGTCCTAAAAATTCCCACTGGATAAAACATACCTCCCAACTTTAGGACTGCGACTATTTTTTAAGTTGATGAAATTTCTCTGTAGAGAGGAGCAAAGAAACGAGGTAGGAGCTTGAGGACAAATGTTTCTTTTTTAATATGGAAGAAATAAGAATGTCTTGATAATGCTGATGAGTGGGAAGAATCCAGTGTGAGAGGGAAACTGATGATACACAAGGGAGAGGGAGGAATGGTTAGAGAAGCATCCTGGATAGACCAGAGGGAACAGGAGTTAGTACACAGGTGGAGGGATTCCGCAGGAGCACAGTTTGTTTACAGGAACGAGAGGAGGGGCAGGGTCTATGCGCACAGATGCCCTCAGGTGGGCAGACGGATGGGAGCCTGTGCGAGCTCTCTTCTGATGGCACCTATTGTTTAGGAAGCAACAGGAGACAAGGTCACAACGAGAGAAGCTGCTACAAAGTGAAATAAAGTTCCATGAGAGAATAAGTAAAATCTGAAAAAGAAGACATATATTTGTGTGTATATATGGGCTTCCAGGTGGCACTAGTGGTAGAGAACCTGCCTGCCAATGCAGGAGACTAAGAGACGTGGGTTTGATCTCTGTATTGGAAAGATCCCCTGGAGGAGGGCATGGCAACCTATTCCACTGTTCTTGCCTGGAGAATCCCATGGACAGAGGAGCCTGGCAGGCTATAGTCCACAGGATCGCAGAGTCAGGCATGACTTAAGTGGCTTAGCATGCACGCATGCATATATGTGTAAATATACATGTATAACTGAATCATTTTGCTGTACACTTGAAACTAACACAACATTGTAAATTAATGATACTTCAATCTTAAAGAATAAGTGAAATGTTCACTTTTGGAAATATAACGTCACAGAGTGATGGTGAGGTGGTTTAGGGGCTAAGAGTTTTTGCTGAAAACGCTTAGATAATAAAGTTCACATGAAATGTCAACTAAAATTCAAATAACAATAAACACACATGTGATGCTCTCAATTTTCTTTATTTTCTAACAACTACTTAAACCACTCAACAAAACACTCTACAACATAATTTTAAGAAAACTTCTGCAAATTTTAGGGTGGAAATTAGACCCTACCATTAAAACATCACGCAAGCACTTATTTAACTTTTTGGTATACCTTACAGGTGATGGTACATTTTAATTCTATATACCACAGAATTCACCCTGAGCACAAAACTCTTTAAAATAAAACAACACATGTGTATACCACGTGGCTGATTCATGCTGATGACAGGCAGAGATGAGCACAATATTGTGGAGCAATCATCCTTCAATTAAAAAAAAATAATAAAAATAAAAATAAAACATCATTTCTTCTGAACCATTTCAGATTCAGTGGCCATGGCCTTTTTTTTTTTCCTCAGAAGTTAAAAGTACACTCAATCTGTTTGCCGGAGCCACAGCCTTGAGCTTATAGCAGATTTGTACAGAGTACACCAAGGGCTCCTCAGAATCCTCCACCAGCGATGCCCTCCATTCATGTTATCACAGGTAGAAGAGAGAATTGGCTAATTCCAAACTTGGTTCTTTATGAAGGCTTTGTGCCACTAGGAAGGTCAGCTTGCGTGCATACTGACAGGGAGCTGGAATACTGATTAGGCCCTGAGGAGGAAAATGTATTGATAGTAATTAAGAGGAAAACTTACTCTTCAAAGCAGTATTTTTTCCTGAGGTTTTTTTCATCCACTAGTTATACATACGTTAGAATGTGTGTAAATCAGTGAGAACTCACCAACAAAGGGCAACCTTGCTCACTGAGAACTTAAATTCACTGGGCAGGATGGGGGAGCCGAGAGATTTCATGACGCCCGGACCTGTGAGCCGCACACTGAGGGCTGACCTACGTTTCCTACAATTTGAAACTCTGAGGGGCTGCGATCAAATCCTGGCTTTGGACCTTGACAGCAGCTCTGGAATAGAGTCATGCCTATTGTTTTCCCACCAGACACAATATCTGAGTTGCCTTCAACTGTCTCATGTGTAACTGGGAAATAACAATACCCTGATTTCCTCCCAGACTGGTATAAAATAATATATATAATAAAGTCTTTGAGAAATTATCAATGCTAATGCATTCTAATAGTTACTGGTATTTTATGTCTATGATAGAGTGGGTTTCATCCAGTGTGGACTAAGAAATCATCCATCCACCCATCCATTAATTCATCCCTCCTTTGTGGAAATTCAGGCATTGTGCCAAAGGTGAATCGGGTGACAACTTCCAGGTGGGCACCCCAAGTTCTACTCTGCAACTAAGTACAGAGCTGACACTCACCATCCAGTTGTAGTACAGGTGACACAGTTTGAATGTGAGTCTCTGCATGTGGTCGGGCTTCAGGCCATTGTCATCATAAATGACGTTATAGTAGGTGGGATTAACAGTTCCCCGACAGGCCATCTGGCTGATCAAGTAAAAGTCATACCTGAGAGGAAAGGAAGGATTGTGAGAAAGAAGGCAAGCAGAACAGGGCCAAACCTGACCACACATGGTCAAAGCTTTGTTAAAAATAGATTTTCTAACAGACTTGCCATTTCGGCCGTGTTGCTTCTGAATCCACGACAGTGCCAAGTGGTGGGTTCTGCAGATTTCGGCCAGTTTCCGCCAAGAATCGTGGCATGCCCCTCTTCCTGACCACAATCACTGACAGTGTGGGGCTTAAAACCAGAGAGGCAAAGTAAAAAATAATAGTAATAATAATAAGAAGAAGACGGAGAGAACTAAAACCAAGCCATGCAGCCTTTTCTATTTATTTATATATTCCTGGTAATTTTAAAATGAAATAAATTCATTCATTCACAAAATGCTGCAAAACAAAGAAAATTAAAATTACCCCTAATCTCCCCTCCTCCCTGAAATATAACCAGTCTTTAAATTAAGGATCATCTTCATTTGTTGCCAAAGTGTGGTATGTCCAATCACTTGACCAATTTCCATCATTGAAAAGGGATAGGGAAGAATGGTTCACCAGTTCAGTTCAGTTGCTCAGTCGTGTCCGACTCTTTGCGACCCCATGAATCGCAGCACGCCAGGCCTCCCTGTCCATCACCAACTCCTGGAGTTCACTCAAACTCACGTCCATCGAGTCAGTGATGCCATCCAGCCATCTCATCCTCTGTCGTCCCCTTCTCCTCCTGCTCCCAGTCCCTCCCATCATCAGAGTCTTTTCCAATGAGTCAACTCTTCGCATGAGGTGCCCAAAGTACTGGAGTTTCAGCTTTAGCATCATTCCTTCCGAAGAACACCCAGGACTGATCTCCTTTAGAATGGACTGGTTGGATCTCCTTGCAGTCCAAGGGGCTCTCAAGAATGGTTCATGGGACAATAAATTACAATTAACACTTCTAAAGAAAGCATCTCAATTAACACTTCTAAAGAAAGCATCTATAGAATTATACACAGAAACAAGATTCTTTTTTCCATTGGCAATCATCTCCCTGTTTCACCTTCGCTCTTCTTCTCAATTTCTAAAAATGGAAAACTAGAAGCTCTCCTTACTCCTCCAGTCATTGCTTCTGAATCCTGCAAAACACATGCCTGGGAGGGTGGATGGACAGACCACATACACCTTGGGGCCAAATGCTGAATGACCAGGTGTTAAGTGTTAATAGATAAAATCCAAATATTTGCCCCTGGTAGCTCAGTGGTAAAGAATCCACCTGCAATGCAGGAAACTTAAGTTCAATCCCTGCATCTAGATTTCCTGGAGAAGGAAATGGCAACCCACGGCGGTATTCTTGCCTGCGAAATCCCAGAGACAGAGAAGCCTGGTGAGCTACAGCCCATGGAGTCTCAAAAGAGTCAGACATGACTGCAACTAAACAACAACAAATATCTGCCATTATGGGAGAAACCTCCAGATCACCGAAAATTCACTTTAAGCGCTTTATCTTAAAAATACTTTATTAATGTTTTCAATCTCGAAACTTTTTAAAAGTTGATGTCATCCTGCAGGAGAACTAACTCTTTAGCATTGTCAGCTGGTAGAATGTATCCTGAGATCCCCAAATTGCATGCTGGTGACTCTTGGATCAGTTAGATTGACCCAATGCAAACCACTTCAGTATTCTTGCCTTGAGAATCCCATGAACAGAATAGAAAGGCAAAAAGAGAGGTACTGAAAGATGAACTCCCCAGGTTGGTAGGTGCCCAATATGCTATGGGAGAAGAGTGGATAAATAACTCCAGAAAGAATAAAGAGACGGAGCCAAAGCGAAAACAATGCCCAGTTGTGGATGTGACTGGTGGTGAAAGTAAAGTCCGATGCTGTACAGAACAATATTGTATAGGAACCTAGAATGTTAGGTCCATGAATCAAGGTAAATTAGAAGTGGTCAAACAGGAGATTGGCAAGAGTGAACACACATTTTAGGAATCAGTGAACTAAAATGGACTGGGATGGTTGAATTTAATTCAGTTGACCATTGTATCTACTACTGTGGGCAAGAATCCCTTAGAAGAAATGGAGTAGCCTTCAGGGTCAACAAAAGAGTCTAAAATGCAGTACTTGGATGCAATCTCAAAAATAACAGAATGGTCTCTGTTTCCAAGGCAAACCATTCAATATCACAGTAATCCAAGTCTATGCCCCAAACACTAAAGCCAAAGAGTTGAAGCTGAATGGTTCTATGAAGACCTACAGGACCTTCTAGAACTAACCAGAAAAAGTGGCCAAAAAAAGATGTTCTTTTCATCACAACAGACTGGAATGCAAACATAGGAAGTGAAGTAACAGTCAAGTTAGGCCTTGAAGTACAAAATGAAGCAGGGCAAAGCTTAACAGAGTTTTGCCAAGAGAACGCACTGGTCATAGCAAACACCCTCTTCCAACAACACAAGAGAAGACTCTACACGTGGACATCACCAGATGGTCAATACTGAGATCAGACTGATTATATTCTTTGCAGCCAAAGATGGAGAAGCACCAAAAACATGGCCAGGAGCTGACTGTGGCTCAGATCATGAACTTCTTATTGCCAAATTCAGACTTAACTTGCAGAAAGTAGGGAAAACCACTAGACCATTCAGGTATGACCAAAACCAACTCCCTTACAATTATACAGTGGAAGAGACAAATAGAGTCAAGGTATTAGATCTCATAGAGCGCCTGAAGGACTATGGAATGAGGTTTGTGACATTGTACAAGAGGCAGTGATCAAAGAAAAAGAAACGCAAAAAGGCAAAATGGTTGTCTGAAGAGGCCTTACAAATAGCTGAGAAAAGAAGAGACGCTGAAGTCAAGGGAGAAAAGGAAAGATATATCAATCTGAATGCAGAGTTCCAAAGAATAGCAAGGAGAGATAAGAAAGCCTTCCTCAGCGATCAATGCAAAGAAATAGAGGAAAACAGTAGAATGGGAAAGACTAGAGATCTCTTCAAGAAAATTAGAGATACCAAGGGAACATCTCATACAAAGATGGGTACAATAAAGGACACAAACAGTATGGACCTCACAGAAACAGAAAATATTAAAAGGTGGCAAGAGTACACAGAAGAACTATACAAAAAAGTATCTTAATGACCCAGATAACCACGATGGTGTGATCACTCACGTAGAGCCAGACATCCTGGAGTCCTAAATTAAGTGGCCTGAACAAGCATCATTATGAACAAAGCTAGTGGAGGTCATGGAATCCCAGTTGCACTATTTCAAATCCCGAAAGATGATGCTGTGAAAGTGCTGCACTCAACATGCCAGCAAATCTGGAAAACTCAGCAGTGGCCACAGGACTGGAAAAGATCAGTTTTCATTCCAATCCCAAAGAAAGGCAATGCCAAAGAATGTTCAAACTACCTCACAATTGCACTCATTTCACATACCAGGAAAGTAATGTTCAAAATTCCCCAAGCCAAGCTTCAACAGTATATGAACCAAGAAATTCCAGATGTTCAAGCTGGTTTTAGAAAAGGCAGAGGAACCAGAGATCAAATTGCCAACATCTGTTGGATCACAGAAAAGCAAGAGAGTTCCAGAAAAACATCTACTTCTGCTTCATTTATTATGTTAAAGCCTTTGACTGTGTGGATCACAACAAACTGGAAAATTCTTCAAGAGATAGGAATACCAGACCAGCTGACCTGCCTCCTGAGAAATTTGTATGCAGGTCAAGAAGTAACTGTTAGAACCGGACGTGGACCAATGGACTGGTTCCAAATTGGGAAAGGAGTATGTCAAGGCTGTATATTGCCACCCTGTTTATTTAACTTCTATGAAGAGTACATCATGTGAAATGCCTGGCTGGATGAAGCACAAGCTGGAATCAAGATAGCCAGGATAAATATCAATAACCTGAGATATGCAGATGATACCACTCTCATGGCAGAAAGCGAAGTGGAACTGAAGAGCCTCTTCATGAAAGTGAAAGAAGAGAGTGAAAAAGTTGGCTTAAAACTCAACATTCAGAAAATTAAGATCATGGCATCTGGTCCCATCACTTCATGGCAAATGGATGGGGAAACAATGGAAATAGTGACAGACTTTATATTCTTGAGCTCCAAAATCACTGCAGATGGTGACTGCAGCCGTGATATTAAAAAATGCTTGCTCCTTGGAAGGAAAGCTATGATCAACCTAGACAGCATATTAAAAAGCAGAGGTATCACTTTGCCAACAAAGGTCTATCTAGTCAAGGCTATGGTTTTTTTCCAGTAGTCATGTATGGATGTGAGAATTGGACCATAGGAAGGCTGAGCGTTGAAGAATTGATGTTTTTGAACTGTGGTGATGGAGAAGGAGATCCAACCACTCAATCCTAAAGGAAATCAGTCCTGAATATTCATTGGAAGGACTGATGCTGAAGCTGAAGCTCCAATACTTTGGCCACCTGATGTGAAGAACTGACTCACTGTAAAAGACCCTGATGCTGGGAAAGAGTGAAGGCAGGAGGAGAGGGGACGACAGAGAGTGAGATGGTTGGATGGCATCACAGGTTCGATGGACATGAGTTTGAGCACGCTCCGGGAGTTGGTGATGGACAGGAAGGCCTGGCGTGCTCCAGACCATGGGGTCACAAAGAGTCACACACGACTGAGCGACTGAACTGAAGTGACGCAAGGTCAGCGGGGAATGAGAAAGTTTGGCTCTGATAGTTTGAATGCAGCTAAAGGTGGGTTTGCCACTGAGCTATGATGCTCACTCTCCTCTCTGATGGTCACTGATGAGGTCAAGGTTTGGCTCCTTTGAGCCTTGACAGTTGTATGATGGTATAACTCCAGAGAGGAGAAGGAGTGCTGTGCACAACTTGGAATATAAGGCTTTCTGAGGATTTTAAGAAGCCATCTTGAGATCATAATCCTTCTCCATTTTCCCGGTTCTAACATTTTTCTTGCACTTACCACTGGATATAATCATGGAGGAAAGTGGACCAAGACATCGAATCTAGAAATCTGACAAGTAGAGGAAGGTTCTTGGTGTTTAGAATGGTCTGATTTCCAAATTCAGCCTTGATTTCACAGCACCCACACTGCCCTCAGCATCTTCCACACACCTGAGCTGCAGATCAGTGCCTGCACGTCAGAGACTCACCCTTGTGTTGATCTGGGCCTTGAATTTGAAACCAGAGCTTTTCCCCCCCAGCATGTTAGTATTTACGAAGCATCTTTAGCTGCCAGCAGCCCTGCAAGCTTCCTGCTGAATCTCAGTGTCAGCTGCTCTGGGCCTTCTTCTGGTACCCCTACCCAGGGCCCGCCAAAACTCACAGCACCCAGACCACTTACATAAGACTATCCCAACCACTCTCCAATCTAGGGGTGGTTGCACTCGCATAAGGCAGAAATGGAGCAAAACTTAACTGCACAAAAATTAAAAGAGATGCACATAATAATTTTAATAATTACGATGAATGTGCTAGAATTGGAAGTGGGAAAAGAATACTCAACTGATACCTGGTATTTGAACTTGCTTCGGTCACACTGCTCAGCAGTTGTGGGACTTCATAGTCGACGAGTGTCTGGAGCTGACCATCGCCAACACCGTCACGGTACACAATTATCCGTGCTGGCAAACCGTGGTTATTCCTATACCACCTGTTCAGTGCCCCTGCGGGATTTGATGTTAATAAGAAAAGGATGACTTGTCCGATGCCAACAAAGAATAACATTCCCATATATTTCAATGTTTAAATAGCTTGCTATTTCAGACCGCAGTGAGATAGGGTAATACCTATTTTGGGTTGTTTTGCAATAATATAAAATTGGATAACTTTCTGGAACATTGCTGCATTTCTGCTATTTAAGGAATCATAATGGCTTCTGTGGCATAATATATACTCAAACTCAGCATATCTCTTTAGTAAAATTTTAATATCTAAGCAATAAATTAAAATTTAACTTATTCCATAGACATACAAATTCCCCCAAGCCAAATTAATTCTCATTTAGTTTCTTTCAATCTTTAAATCCTCTCAATAAGGAAAGCCTGGATAATATTATATAGTTTTCTTCTCTAATGAGCATAAATATGAAAACATAAGGAAAAGACTTGGCTGCTCCTGTAAAAAAAACATCTCTTCACACCGACTCACCCATAAGTCTTGCTGACAATATGAACTCTGAAAAATTTCCACACACTTTAAGAAACTGCCTAAAGAGCAGAGACTCCTACCCAACAGAAACTTTTCATAACTACTGCTAAAAAACATGACCAGGTTTTGAAGTGAAGAGAAAGTAATATGATAAAATATTTCTTTTCCTGCATATATGGCACCATTGTATTAGGAGAGTTTATGGTCCTGGAGATTAATTTTAGTTTGATAGAAGATGACCATATGTATAAGTCCACTACCAGTACATATCACCAAATGCACCTTTTTGAGAAACAAGTATTTACAACCCCTCAGAGTTTATAGTTGTGATGGTGCAGACTGGGGGCGGGGGGAGTTGTACACATTGCTAGGCAGGGGCCAAGCCAGTTTCGGACCTGGGTTGGAAAAGATATGGGAACCCCAGACCCCTCTTTCCACTGCACTCCTCTGTGAGGAGGGCACCCACCCCACCTTTGTCTTCCCCATTTTCTCCTCCGATGCTACACCTGACCTGCCAGCACCCCCACGCCAGTCCCCCAGGCTTCTCTCCTGTTTCTAGACCTGGTCTGTCACAATCCTTATGCCTCCAGGCTAAGTTTCTTTTGGCCTTCAAACTGCTTGCCAGAGCCACCAGCAGCTACAAACTTTTCTTTCCTCCTCGCTTTCAGTTTTTCACACAGAGACAGAAACGTAAATTCCACAGCGCCTATCTATCAGCCTGAGTCAGGCCACAGCTTTGGGGTCTCCAACTAGGTGCCAACTGACTCAGGGAGACTTAAGGAGTCTGTTTCCACCTGTCTGATCTGCTAGAAGCTTATGGACTTTGGGTCTGAAGGAGCAGTCCGTGGAGCCCACCCCACTGCTATGAGTTTAGTACCGATCATGAACACTTTTAAGCAGTCTGCAACATGAGCTGTTGTTCTCTGAAGGATACAGCGGGAAAACCACCTAAAGTAAGCAAAGAAACAAAGTAAAGTTCACCTTTGAAAGTTCTGCTATCAACATGCATATGTATTAAATTAAGAAGTAGACATAGCTAAATCAATGTTCATAACTTTGTATACACTATATGATCACTATTATATTAAAATGCTCTCCCTCACCCCCCTCCCACTCACTAAAATTTACTGATACTAGAAACTAAAGCATCAGATGTCTCTGGGTTCAAGTCTTGGCTGGTAAATTCACCAACTGTGTGACTTTATTATATGAACCTAAGCTTCAGTTTCCTCATTTGTGCCAAGGAAATTTACAAAATAGTAATATAGTTAGTGGGCTCCCCAGGTAGCTCAGTGGTAAAGAATCTGCCTGCCAATGCTGGAGCCACAGAAAACTTGGGTTCAATCCCTGGATCAGAAGATACCCTGGAGGAGGAAATGGCAACCCACTCCAGTACCCCTACCTGGACAATCCCATGAACAGAGGAGCCTGGCGGGGTTGCATGGCTCCCCATGGGGTTCCATGGGGTTGCAAAGAGTCAGATGCGACTGAAGTGACTTAGCATGCAAAGCAGTTAGTATCTCATAGGGTTGTTGTAAAAATTAGATAAAATACCGAAAGTACTTGGTTCGGCACTTGGTACATAATAAGCGCTGATTAATACAGGCCACTATATTATTAAGGAAATGTATTAGTCTGGCAGTAGACCTTCTACTTTCAAATTATTCAAAGATTTCTCAAGGATAAACTTCATTTCTATAGGTAAGCTTTGGGGAATTGAAATCTTAACATGATTAACTTAATCTAGACTTCAGAAGCAAGTTCTCTTGCTAAAATTATTAATTAAAAGCACTTATAACATGAAGATAATGACTTAGTGATACATAATATCTCCATTTCTCTAGTTCTCTAAAAATGTGCAATAATCATGGTGCAATTAGAAATGTTGCTAAGAAGCCAGAAATCCCTTAGGTGTTTGATTAAGGAAGTGACACTCAGAACAGGGATCTCATACAACCCGGAATGAAGTTGGAGGCATGCAAACTGTTGCTTTGTCTGTTTTCCACAATCCCAAATATATACCTGATCACAAATTTAATGGAGTAAATCAAAGAGCTTAATTCTAGGAAGAAAACCTGTTGCAAACAGCCTCAAAACACATTGTTTAGTTATAAATACTGAAACAATTCTAAGAACTACAATTTAACATGTACTATGAGTCAATATTTAATGTGTTATCCCTCATCCTGCCTATGTTTGCTTTTTCCTAAAGAAGATGTATTTTATTTCTTATTTATTTATTTATTTTTGGCTGGTGTCTCAGCATATGGGATCTTAGTCCCCCAACAAGGGATCAAACCCGTGTCCCCTGCAGTGAAAAAGCAGAGTCTCAACCACTGAATCACCAGGGAAGTCCACTGCCTATGTTTTTAAAAGCTGTGTAAATAAACAACCACCATATCAAGTTTCTGTGACTATTGAAAATATTAACAAGCATGTCTTGAACATTTACACAGAATAGGTAAGTTGTAGATCAGGATATAAATCCAGGCAACCTGATTCTCAACTGCGTGACATCATGAACGTAAACTTTCTACTACAGAGCATATAAGAAATAGCCTGTCTTAATGTACTTATAAAAATAGTTTTTTATTGAAGCTAAATTTTACTCCAATATTACCCATCATATTTATATATGTGAATAAAATTTGTGACCACAAGTGTTCATATTTTAAAAATGAGTGAAGAATACAAACTATTCCTTGCTGTATAGCCTTTAGTTAAATCAAACTAAACTGTAGTAAAAGTCCAAACAGTTTAAGACTATGTTAGGGTAATTTTAAAAGTACCTGGTGATTCTGGGGTTAATACTGGCCACAAATCCAACCACCATCGTTCCCTGGCTGAACGCATCTTTACAGACATTGATACCAACCACCATCAGGGACTTTAACTGTAAAATTAGATTTTTCATGATTTAATGGAATGAGGTATTATTTTCCCAAGCAATGACTTAATATGCAATTTTTAAAAGACTCTCCATGGTTATGAATTTATTTAAATTAAACTCTGCCAGGGAGATCAAGGTCCAGATGAGGCAGGTTATTAAACCAGAAACCAGAGAAACTTAAAGACAGAGGGAAGAATATAGTACATACTTTGATTAAGAGACACACTGTAATCCAAAATGGCCACCAACCACTGCTGGGGTAGGCAAGGGCCATTGATGGCTTAAGGGTTCCGGTAAAGCGGTCGGTCCATCATTTATCCCTTGCCTCAAAGCTGAAGGAATTTGAAGGGAAATTCCATTCCCCATTCTTTAGCTCTCCAAGGAATCCTCACTTGTCTGCATGCCTCCAGAAGAAGCAGCTGAGGGTAACCTCGTTTATCCTGATTAAGGGAACAAGCAATGGGCTCTCATTCCTGTTTCACCACTTCTTTCCACAGTGACCATAGTTCAGGAAAGAGAATAGCATTTTTTCAGTTCCCAACACAAACTGGAGGTTTACATCACAGGTGCGGCTACTTCCTTAAGCTCTTGGAGTGTGGGGGGAGAGGCGTTCCATCTAGAGTGCAAGGGTCCTCTGTAAGGTAGTGCCCTGCTAAAAGCAGGGAAAGGCAGGGGCCACAGAACCCAGATTTTAAATGATGGCTCCAAATCAAGTCCCTCCAAGTCGATGCCAGACTAGATTCTCTTTCGTGAAACAGTCTGCTACCGGCTTGACTAACGCGCCACGAGAACAGGGGCCACAACTCACCCTCCAGACCTTCCCAGTGGCTGGTGTATAATGGAACCCAGAGCAGACAAACAGATAAACAATAAACTGACCCAATAAACAAACAGTGCAAATATTTCCAGAATCACATGAAAATATCTCCTACTTTGATTCACTTTTTAAAATTCATAACTGATTGGTGACTAAAAGGAAAAGAGAGGCAGTTCCTCACCGGGATCTCCACTGCCCAGAGCTCACCCCCGAGTTTACAGATCATTTGCATGGCAATCTTGGTGGTGACACTCAGCATCATCCCCTGCTTATTCAACGTCTGAGCACGCACACACTGGCTGGGGACTGGGCAGTCGGAGCTCAAATATTTTTTAATGGAATCATAATAGCTCGTCTGCATGGAAGGCAGAATACACATCACCTAAAAACAAAACAGACAGCACCAATATCAAAAAGAAGAAAGCCAATTTACTTATGTTGAGAGGATGCTTTAAAAAACAATGAATTTCCAAAACATCTTTCGCCCTTACACTCCCAAGAAGCAAACAGCACACCTACAATTCTCTTAAACGGTCTTTAAAGAGAAGACAATGAATCTAAGCCTTCTGAAATGCCTTCTCATCAGCCATCTGCTCTGCAAAGACCCCCTCCAATCCTGCCACCTCCTTGGGCTCTTCCTTCCTCTCTGCTTCTCTCCTGATGTGATTCGGTCAGTTTCCTCAAATTCCCTTCCAACCTAGCTTTTCCTCCAGTTACCTCTCTTCTTTGCAGTGACCCTTCCCTGTGGCTCTCCAGCGCCCCCCTGCCCACTCCCCAACTGCATCCACAGACAAGCAAAGTGGAGAATTCCCTTAAATTGTAGTCTTTTCCCCATTAGGCCCTGGACATCCGAAATTAAAGAAAAAACAACAGTTTTTGTTTTTGTTTGTCTACTCGGACTTGAATGTAGGGTATGACAGGAGGGAAAATAAGGAGAAAGACGCTTCAGGTGCCCTGGTCAATTCCAGTCTTCTCTGTTACTGCCAATACTTACCATCAGGTATTTCCCTCACAGAAGGACCTCTCCTGGCCTAACTCCATCTCCTTCCTATCTTTTATTCTCTACTTTCAACCACCCCCATCCCCCAAATTATAGAAAAGATAGGCACTGTCATAATCAACAGAAAACAAATATAGTGACTTTTTTTCACCTATAGAATTGTTCCATATCACAACATCAAAAGCTAAAATTATTTACACTTAATCATATAAAGCAGAAGAAAATATTTTTAAAGTACCAGAAAAATTATCTTAGGGGCCTTCCTGCCTTGCATCCCGGGAATTTGGGGCTAAGCAAGGAGTGGCCCAATGGGAACCAGGATCATAAGAAGGTGAGACCCAAGAGAAACTGGTTACACACCAGGGATGAGAAGTAAGCAAGTATGTGGAGAATAATAAGGGCCATGCTTCTCACTCTCAGAGATAAGGGGTACAGATATGGAAAGGGAGAACCATCTCCTGTGGCACTGGGTTGCAACTGGGGACCTGAACATGTTTCATATTTAAAATTTGATAAAATATCTTAATATATAAATAGATACATACAGTAATAAAATAGATGCAAGTGTTCTTGTATATATATGCACACCCATGCAACAATGGTAGTTTAGTCGCTAAGTCATGTCCAACTCTTGTGACCCCACAGACTAGCCCACCAGGTTCCTCTGTCCATTGGATTTCACAGGCAAGAATACTGGAGTGGATTGCCATTTCCTTCTCCAGGAGATCTTCTCCACTCAGGGACTGAACCCACATTTCCTGCACCGCATGCAAACTTTTCACTACTGAGCCACCAGGGAAGCCCACGCACATACACACATACACATATTTCCTAGCTTTGCCCATTGGGAAAGCCTAGGGGCCATGACATCCCAGTATAAATAAGCACACCCAGTGCCCAGATCTTGGTTTGTGATACTGATCTCTTCCAAAAGGAGTCAGGGCTCATTGGAGAAATATACAATTCCAGAGTTGGGCAGAAAAACTTAAATTAACCTGGAATATCTTACTTTGCCAGACAGTAAGGAAGTGTTCCACGAAAGATAAGAAAACATCAAAAAGACAGAAGCCATATTGAATGGAGTTCCTACTGGCAAAACCAAGGACAATTTGGACATAGGGCCTCAAAGACTCAGACACGACTGAGCGACTGGGCTTATGCACATAGGCTGTAAGAATGGATTCAGACAAGAATTATCAATGGACTCTAACACTAGTGGGTGAAGCTGGATGAGGAACAGGATATTTACATAGTCTCAAAGTATCTCCCTACCAAAAAAAAAATCCTAATTACCAAAAAGTGTAACTTTATAAAGAAGAAGCTTGACAGAATCCACCCTAGTAATGGAGTACCCCCTGGTAAGAACACAGAATCATTCCTGTGATATTGCTGCCTGAAGTGCATAAACTGAATTTAATGATAAAGAAACAGTAGACAAACCCAAAGTGAGAGACACTGTATAGAATAACTGGTCTATTATACTCTTAAAGACTGGAAGGTCATCCAAGTCAACGGAAACTATGGAACTGTTACAAACTGAAGAAGAGATTAAAGAGAAAAGGCAACTAAATGCAATATATTAGATCTATTCATTAAGGAAAACATTCTCAGGACAAATGGAGAAATGTGAATGGAATTGGTAGATTAGCTGGTTGTACAGCTCCTTGATTTTGATGGTTGTTCTGTGGTTCCGTAGGAGAGTGACCCTGTTTGTAGGAAATGTGCGTAACTGTATTAAAAGGGTAATGTGCATCATGCCTGTAACTTACTCTCAAATGTTCAGGAAAAAATAAATAAATAAGACAGGAAGGGAGGAAGGGAAAGAGGGAGGGAGACAGGGAGGAGAGGAAATGACAAGAAAATGATAGTAAACATAATCAAACGCCAATCATCGGGGAATCTGAGTGAATGGTATATTAGAGTTCTTTGTACTATTCTTGCAACTTTTCTGTAAGTTCAATTTTTCATTTTAAAGTGAAAAATAAATGCTCTTAGAGTGAGAATTTCTCTGGTTTAATAACATCCTTATGTTGTATGGAAATACAAAAAAACCTCGAATAGCCAAAGCAATCTTGAGAAAGAAGAATGAACTGGAGGAATCAACCTGCCTGACTTCAGGCTCTACTACAAAGCCACAGTCATCAGGACAGTATGGTACTGGCACAAAGACAGAAATATAGATCAATGGAACAAAATAGAAAGCCCAGAGATAAATCCACACACCTATAGACACCCTTGCCTGGAAAATCCCAAGGACAGAGGAGCCTGGTAGGCTGCAGTCCATGGGGTCACTAAGAGTCGGACACGACTGAGTAACTTCCCTTTCGCTTTTCACTTTCATGCATTGGAGAAGGAAATGGCAACCCACCCCAGTGTTCTTGCCTGGAGAATCCCAGGGACGGGGGAGCCTGGTGTGCTGCCGTCTCTGGGGTCGCACAGAGTCGGACATGACTGAAGCGACTTAGCAGCAGCAGCAGCATAGACACCCTTATTTTTGACAAAGGAGGCAAGAATATACAATGGATTAAACACAATATCTTTAACAAGTGGTGCTGGGAAAACTGGTCAACCACTTGTAACAGAATGAAACTAGATCACTTTCTAACACCATACACAAAAATAAACTCAAAATGGATTAAAGATCTAAACGTAAGACCAGAAACTATAAAACTCTTAGAGGAGAACACAGACAAAACATTCTCCGACATAAATCACAGCAGGATCCTGTATGATCCACCTCCCAGAATACTGGAAATAAAAGCAAAAATAAACAAATGGGATCTAATTAAAATTAAAAGCTTCTGCACAACAGAGGAAACCATAAGCAAGGTGAAAAGACAGCCTTCTGAATAGGAGAAAATAATAACAAATGAAGCAACTGACAAACAACTAATCTCAAAAATATACAAGCAACTCCTGCAGCTCAATTCCAAAAAAATAAACAACCCAATCAAAAAATGGGCCAAAGAACTAAACAGACATTTCTCCAAAGAAGACATACAGATGGCTAACAAACACATGAAAAGATGCTCAACATCACTCATTATCAGAGAAATGCAAATCAAAACCACAATGAGGTACCATTTCACATCAGTCAGAATGGCAGCGATCCGAAAGTCTACAAGCAATAAATGCTGGAGAGGGTGTGGAGAAAAGGGAACATTCTTACACTGTTGGTGGGAATGCAAACTAGTACAGCCACTATGGAGAACAGTGTGGAGATTCCTTAAAAAATTGCAAATAGAACTGCCTTATGACTCAGCAACCCCACTGCTGGGCATACATACCAAGGAAACCAGAATTGAAAGAGACACATGTACCCCAATGTTCATCGCAGCACTGTTTACAATAGCCAGGACACGGAAACAACCTAGATGTCCATCAGCAGATGAATGGATAAGTAAGCTGTGGTACATATACACAATGGAGTATTACTCGGCCATTAAAAAGAATACGTTTGAATCAGTTCAAATGAGGTGGATGAAACTGGAGCCGATTATACAGAGTGAAGTAAGCCAGAAAGAAAAACACCAATACAGTATACTAACACATATATATGGAATTTAGAAAGATGGTAATGATAACCCTGTATGTGAGACAGCAAAAGAGACACAGATGTGTAGAGCAGACTTTTGGACTCAGAGGGAGAGGGAGAGGGTGGGATGATTTGGGAGAATGGCATTGAAGCATGTATACTATCATGTAAGAAACGAATCACCAGTCTATGTTTGATGCAGGATACAGGATGCTTGGGGCTGGTGCACGGGGATGATCCAGATAGATGATATGGGGTGGGAGGTGGGAGGGGGGTTCAGGATTGGGAACTCATGTACACCCGTGGCTGATTCATGTCAATGTATGGCAAAACCAATACAGTATTGTAAAATAAAATAAAGTAAAAATAAAAATTTTAAAAATAAAATAAAAAAATAACATCCTTATGGGTAAATTTTTGTGGAAAGAGATAGCTAACTAAACTGCTTTGTGTGAGATATGAATAGCAAGGCTGGCAGGTGGGATGAACAAGCCAGGTGATTAAGACAACAGCTGGGGCAGAGAAGCACTGCAGTGCAGTGAGAGGCTGAGTGAACATTTCCAAGACACGGGAAGGGTTGAGAGATCCTTTACGAAAATATAAGCCAATTTTAACTTGTCTGGAATGGTGGTATGTGATGTAATCGTGCCTTGACCCCAAACCCTCAGCAAAGTCAGCTACACAACACACACACATACACACACACCACACACACACTCACCACACACATACTCACTACACACACACACCACACCACATACACACACTCACCACACATACACTCACCACACAGACACACACACACATACTTACCACAGACACAGATACAGACCAGACACTCATCACACACTACACACACACACTACACACACACTCACCCCCCCACACATACGCACACACTACACACACCACACACTCACCACACACACATATATACACACTCACCACACACATGCATTCACCACACACACACACTACACACACACACCATACCACACACACAGACACACACCACACACACACAGCACACACATATGCACTCACTACACACACACACACCACACACACACTAACTATACACAGCACACACATATGCACTCACTACACACACCACACACACACACCCCACACATGCATATACACACACCACACACACATGCACTCACTACACACACACACCATACCACACACACACATACGCTCACTACACACAGACACTACACACATACACCACATCACACACACACATACTCATGACACACACACATACACATCCTCCACACGTGCACACACTACACACACACCCTCCACATATACACACACCATATACACATTCACTCACTACACACACACATACACACACTCACCACACACATGCATTCACCACACACACACACCACACCACACACACACATACACACACTCACCACACACAACATGCACTCACACACACACGATACTTTGGTAAATGAAGCAATTGTGGGTATCCCTCAGGGTATTATAAAGCAGAAGGAAAGGGCACCCATGAAGGGGGACAAGAATTCAGGGGAAGAGGAACATGGGACCATAGGCGACGTGAAAACTTACACCTTCCAAGAACCCCCTGAAACACGAGAAGAAAACTGGGTGCCCCAACACTTATGGGATAAGATGAGAGTCAATTTATCTTAAACCTTAAGTAAAAGATGACCCCCACCAACAAGCTGAAAATATGCAGATATCCAATAAGCTGACAAAGGGGTAGGCGCTCAGCCATGTCCAAATCTTTTCGGTTCCCATGGACTGTAGCCCACCAGGCTCCTCTGTCCATGGGATTCTCCAGGCAAGAATACTGGAGTGGGTTGCCATTCCCTTCTTCAGGGGATGTTCCCGACCCAGGGATCAAACCCACATCTCTTGTGTCTCCTGCATTCGCAGGCAGATTCTTTACCACTAGTGCCACTGGGTTAAAAAGTAATATTAGAAATATGAAAGGAAAATAAAATATCTGGTTAAAATACCAAGATTAATACTTTATTGGGTGTTTGGGGAAATGCACAGCAATTTGAAAACATGTGGGAGAATATGTTTAAATTCCTTCTTTCAAGACTGTTTGTTAGATATGAAGAAAAATAAAAATTATACCTCAAAACACAAAAAACTATCCTATACTTACCAACTGAACCTCGTATTTAACATACTTCTGTATAGCGTGAATAAATGCAGCTGGATTTTCTTGTACTTTTATGCTACATAAAAAGATTAATTTTGAAAATGTATGAATTTTAGTAGCACATAATCATATAGCCTTAAAAATAATAGCAGTCGATTTTTATAACAGACTATAATTTGAGGGGAAAAAAAATCATTAAACTGAAACCTTTTGCGTCTAAAATTGCTTCTCCCAAACAAGATATGCCAGAAACATTTAACTACTACTTTTATTAACACAAAAAACAGGTTAGTGAAAACTAAAATTTTCTCCATTGTATGGAGTCCCCAGAGATTCCATCTAAACCACAATTCTGTTGTTCAAAATGGAATTGAAGGCGTACTTTTGAAACTACAAGTCTCACTATCAAACGTTTGAAACAGAGTTCAAGTTAAATCGGGACTAAAAATTCTGTAATCTGAATCTCCATGGGAACTCTAAAATAAAAATCATCAGATTAATGAGATCAAGATATCCAGTTAATCTGTATGATTCAAACTAAAAGATTTTTTTTCCTTGTGGCACCTTGCATGGAGCCTGGAATATCTAGCCTTAATTAATCAGTCAATCAGTGGACAAGTACTTATCAATTATCTGTTCTGTGGCTACAGTATATTAGGGGCCAGAGGTTACAGAAAGTGATTCCACTCAGAGGAATTCATAGATCTATTTTCTTGACATGGGTTCAATCTCTCATATGTATACATGCTTGGAACGGTCCCAGTGCCCAGGGGCCTTTTAAAGCTTGCCCACCAGGTGGCAGGACCACTATCTGCCTCGCGCTGGTTACAACAGGAGTGACCAGCAATGCTGTTTCAGATGGGAGAAACTACGCATATAAATATAATGAGTAAATAGATACGTCACAGGAGAGGAAAAAGGATGGAATAAAATACGAGCTTTCAAATAAAACAGGCCAAGAACAGAACAAGAGCACAGATTTGTTGGAATCCGGGTGAAAAAGAGCCTGTGATGCCAGTCCAGGTCTGAGACTGTAGCTTCTTTCTTTAATCTTTTCCTGTCTTCTTACCTCATGGGTTGAGAGAAATTAGAGCAGGTGAAACTCAACCCAGGTGATTTGTTAACAGATTTGATAAGGAGAGAATTCTAAACCAGAGTGTAAAATGAGACTTCGGGAACAGCTATGGTTTACAACAATTCTTGCGCTGATGATGTAATGAATTAGTAACCATGTATTTAAAGAATAACTCCCCACCCTGGCAATTAGGACATTTGTGCCTCCACTACAACAAAGAGAAATAAGTATCTGTTGTTCTTTTTTTAAGCAATGAAGTAAGGCGTGACCAACTTTGTGGCTTTTCTAAATTGAAACAGCATTCAGCTTTGAGTGTGACTATATATGAATGGACCCCTTGCTAAATAGAAAGCGTCATATTTATCTCATCCCATGCAAACAGCATAGCATTTACTATGTAGCAGTAGATACTCAACAAATGTTCAAAGGTTAAATGAATGACCTGGTTCTATCAGCAAACTATCTAGATGACTAATCTTATGCCACAGGAACAGAAGAAGAAAACTTGTTTCAGATCTATTTTTACATTAAATTTTAAATCATAAAATCTATCAAATTAGTCAGGAAATGCAACTTTTGTTAATATCCTGACTGCTGTTAAGTTTTATAAACAAGTGATATGGAGGAATTAAGAAAAAAGCTGAGAAGGCAATATCTGGATTTATTAAGAATTCATATCTCAACTAGTACTGGAAAGACATGAGGTAATGAGACTACTGCCTAGGAAGAATTATGAAAATAAAGTTTTACAAAAACCAACATAAAATACATCTTAACTGGATAAAATTTTAATCATTGCCAACTCTACGTATAAATATTTTCTTGGGACTCTATAGTAGGAAATTTTACTGACATAAAGAAACATTTGTAGCTCTTTCAGCCATTAACTCCTATTACCTTTCTAATCAAACCATATTAACATATGAAAAAAATGAGAATTTTCAGCATCTTCTCACATTTTGGGGTGATCCACATTAAATCCCATGGGACTTCCAACTCTTCTCAAGCAGTTCAGAAAGTTCTCTGTCACACTTTCAGCTCTGTTACTACATATAACCAGCCATTTATTCAAAGACCGTGCACTTAAAACCTTGCAAGTTCGTATATCCTTGGACCAGTCAGCTGCAGAGGCAGGTTGACACTGAGAAAAATAACAGAGAATAATTAAATAAAAAGATAATATGGAGATATTTCATATTTGTCATAACAGAACAATTCAGTACAGTTTGCTACTCACAGACTTAAAACACACATATAAGTACTTCACATCTGAACACAACACACACTTCTTGGGACTGGAGGCAACTGAATGACACCCCAGGTCAACCCTTCCTTGCCTGTAGATCCTTGCCAAGTCCCTTCACCTCATGGGGCTCTGCCATGGCAAAGGCAAGTGTCCGGTTCAAATCTCTAGGTTCCCAGGAATTCCCTAGTGGTCCAGTGGTTAGGATTCCAAGCTTTCACTGTGGAGGACACAGGTTCAATCCTTGGTAGAGGAGCTAAGACCCCACAAGCTGCACAGTGTGATCAAGAGGAAAAAAAAACAACCCCAAAAGCAAACCCCACACAAATCTCTAGGTTCCCTTCCAGCTCTAAAAGCCTAAGATCTTTACTACAAAGGCTCATGTGAGTGACTGTCCAGTTTGTTCTCTTTGCTTTAGGCATCTAGAAGTCCTAAGTGGGAAATGCTGATGACTGACCTTCCAGGTCACCATACTGAGATGAACAGACCCTACAATTAAGACTACACATGATACTAGGAGTAGCTATAGCCAGAAGCAAAGATGAAGCCAAGACACAGGCTCCTATCTTATTCTTAGACACTTCCCCAGCTGACCAGGAAAAACAATCTCCCGACATTGAAGAGGGCAGACTTCAGACTAGTCCCCAGCCTTCTGAAATCAAATCAAAAGTCCCTGGTGTGTGAGCCAGGAAGAACCACTGGTAGAATTTAAAAGGACACTGTAAGCTAATCCCTTGCTACTCAGAGTGTCGTCTTGTAGCAGCACTGTCTCCTGAGAGATCGTTAGAAATGCAGTCCTGGGCCCCATCCCAGGCCCACTGAACCAGACTCTGCATGTTAACGGGTTCCCCAGTGATTCGTCCGCACAGTACTGTTTAAGAAGCATTGCAATCCCCTTGTTTTACAGACTGAAACGCGATGGCTGAAAGCGGTTATGGAGCCAGCTGGCGGCAGTGGACTTGACTTTGCAGGCAGAGCATTTTCCACCAAGCGCTCTGACTACCCGGCCCCAGCCATCCTCTCAGTGCCATGTCACAGAAGGCCAGGCAGGGGCTCAGCTTCAGGGGACAACCTTCACCTAAGAACCAAGGGGCAGGGTTCGGCTTCCAGAAGGGCTCTGTCTCGAGCCAGGATTCATTCTTTCCCGTTACAGCCAGTGTGAGGAGAACCACAGCCCTCTCACTTACACTCTCACCTTTACCAGCTGGGAGGTGACTCAGGACACACACCCAAGGCCACTCTGAGGCCTGTGAACTTTTTCTGTACTCAATTTCTCAAAGTGAAAGTTGCTCAGTCATGTTCGACTTTTTGCAACCATCATAGTCAACAAAAAAGTTCAAAATGCAGTACTTGGATGCAATGTCAAAAACGACAAAATGATCTCTGTTCATTTCCAAGGCAAACCATTCAATATCACAGTAATCCAAGTCTACACCCCTATCAGTAATGCTGTAGAAGCTAAAGTCAAATGTTCTATGAAGACCTACAAAACCTTTGAGAACTAACACCAAAGAAAGATGTCCTCGTCATTATAGAGGACTGGAATGCACATGTAAAGAGTCAAGAGCTACCTGGAATAACAGGCAAATTTGGCCTTGGAGCACAAAATGAATCAGGGCAAAGATTAATGGAGTTTTGCCAAGAGAATGCACTGGTCATAGCAAACACCCTCACCCAACAACACAAGAGAAGACTCTACACATGGACATCAGCAGATGGTCAATACCGAAATAAGATTGATTATATTCTTTGCAGACAAAGATGGAGAGGCTCTATACAGTCAGCAAAAACAAAATCAGGAGCTGACTGTGGCTCAGATCATGAACTCCTTATTACCAAAAAGACTTAAATTGAAGAAAGTAGGGAAAACCGCTAGACCATTCAGGTATGACCTAAATCAAATCCTTTATGATTATACAGTGGAAGTGAGAAATAGATTCAGGGTATTAGATCTGATAGACAGAGTGCCTGAAGAACTATGGATGGAGGTTCATGACATTGTGCAAGAGGCAGTGATCAAGACAATCCCCAAGAAAAAGAAATGCAAAAAGGCAAATGGTTGTCTGACAAGGGCTTACAAATAGCTGAGCAAAGAAGAGAAGCTAAAGGCAAAGGAGAAAAGGAAAGATATACCCATTTGAATGCAGAGTTCCAAAGAACAGCAAGGAGAGATAAGAGAGCCTTCCTCAGTGATCAGTGCAAAGAAATAGAGGAAAACAATAGAATGGGAAGACTAGAGATCTCTTCAAGAAAATCAGAGATACCAAGGGAACATTTTATACAAAGACGAGCACAATAAAGGACAGAGATGGTATGGATCTAACAACAGCAGAAGATATTAAGAAGAGGTGGCAAGAATACACAGAAGAACTATATACAACAGATCTTCATGACCCAGATAACCACGATGGTGTGATCACTCACCTAGAGCCAGACATCCTGGAATGTGAAGTCAAGTGGGCTTTAGGAAGCATCACTACAAACAAAGCTAGTGGAGGTGATGGAATTCCAGCTGAGCTGTTTCAAATCCTGAAAGATGATGCTATAAAGTGCTGCACTCAATATGCCAGCAAATTTGGAAAACTCAGCAGTGGCCACAGGACTAGAAAAGGTTAGTTTTCATTCCAATCCCAAAAAAAGGCAATGCCAAAGAATCGTCAAACTACCACACGACTGTACTCATCTCACATGCTAGCAAAGTAATGCTCAAGATTCTCCAAGCCAGGCTTCAACGGTATATGAACCATGGACTTCCAGAAGTTCAAGCTGGTTTTAGAAAAGGCAGAGGAACCAGAGATCAAATTGCCAACATCCGCTGGATCATCGAAAAAGCAGGAGAATTCCAGAAAAACATCTATTTCTGCTGTACTGACTGCCAAAGCCTTTGACTGTGTGGATCACAATAAACTGTGGAAAATTCTGAACGAGATGGGAATACCAGAACACCATACCTGCCTCCTGAGAAATCTGTATGCAGGTCAGGAAGCAACAGTTAGAACTGGACATGGACCAACAGACTGGTTCCAAATAGGAAAAGGAGTACATCAAGGCTGTATATTGTCACCCTGCTTATTTAATTTATATGCAGAGTACATCATGAGAAATGCTGGACTGGAAGAAACACAAGCTGGAATCAAGATTGCCGGAAGAAATATCAATAACCTCAGATATGCAGATGACACCACTCTTGTCAGAAAGTGAAGTGGAACTGAAGAGACTCTTGATGGAAGTGAAAGAGGAGAGTGAAAAAGTTGGCTTAAAACTCAACATTCAGAAAATTAAGATCATGGCATCTGGTTCCATCACTTCATGGGAAATAGATGGGGAAACAATGGAAACAGTGACAGACTTTATTTTGGGGGGCTCCAAAATCACTGCAGATGGTGATTGCAGTCATGAAATTAAAAGACACTTGCTCCTTGGAAGAAAAGCTATGACCAACCTAGACAGCTTATTAAAAAGCAAAGACATTACTTTGCCAACAAAGGTCCATCTAAACAAAGCTATGGTTTTTCCAGTGGTCATGTATGGATGTGAGAATTGGACTGTGAAGAAAGCTGAGCGCCGAAGAATTGATGCTTTTGAACTGTGGTGTTGGAGAAGACTCTTGAGAGTCCCTTGGACTGCAAGGAGATCCAACCAGTCCATCCTATAGGAGATCAGTCCTGGGTGTTCATTGGAAGGACTGATGCTGAAGCTGAAACTCCAGTACTCTGGCCACCTGATGTGAAGAACTGACTCAGTGTAAAAGACCCTGATGCCAGGAAAGATGAAAGGCGGGAGGAGAAGGTGACGACAGAGGATGAGATGGTTGGATGGCATCACCGACTTGATGGACATGAGTTTGAACAAGCTCCGGGAGTTGGTGATGGACAGGGAAGACTGGTGCGCTCTAGTCCATGGGGTCACAAAGAGTGAGACAAGACTGAGTGACTGAACTGAACTGAACTATATTGTCCATGGAATTCTCCAGACCAAAATACTGGAATGGGTACTGCCAGGAGCCAGTGTGAGGAATCCCGCCCGTGACAAGGTCATGAGGAAGGAAGCTGACATACGCAAGGCGTGCTCAGACTTCAGGGGCCCCTCTGGAAATTCCTAAGCATGTACCCCAACAAAAATCAGCCAGTTTTTGTGCTCTGCTTTTCCAGTCTTCTGACATTCCCTGGAAAAAGTCAATTCAGGGCTTTAGTCTTCTGCATTTGAAAGAGTGTTTCAATCCAAAATCCCCTCTGATGGCTTTCTAGCCTGCCTGCAGGACTCGTACAGCTGCGTGTGTGATTGTTTGAGGCCTCCTGACCACAGGAGGCACAGGAAGCTTAAAACATCCTAGGAATGTAGGGGCTTCCGAGGAGTCAAAATCTTTAAAATAGGACTGATTAAAAGTTTCATTTGTTGAGTCAATACTTGCTGCCAAATTTTCATATCCTTTATTTTTAGATATAGTTTGTATACAGAAAAACAAGTAGTAGACCTGGTATTACCAACATTAGATCTTTGAGTTAAGTACCTTCTTTGTTATAACCCACTGCACCTTTGTTCTATAGAGATTTAACTTTAATGCTTTAAGGAGATGCAGATTAAAGAAAAACACTTCAGGGGAAATGAAATTAACATTCATTAAGGAAGAGAGCCAAAAAGTGTTAACAAGCCTCTTGGCCAGAAGATAATGTAAATCACCTGAGACCTTTTGTATACAAAAAGATATACAGAAAGAGTCTGGGCTGCGAACACTACATAATTTGTATTACCCATTGATCTCTATGTATAATCAAAAGTATAAAAGGCCTTGAAGGACAACAGAGAGACAGTCGCTGGACTGGTTTCCCCCGTGTCTCCTCTTTACTCTAATTTCAGGCTGAATTCCCATCTGGGGCGTGGAGGCTCACTATGTCTACTTACTTGCCCCAGATCTTATAAGATCCGTAAGAGAGAGAGCCCAAGGCGGGGCACTCTCCGATATTCAAACGGGCACCGGCAGCCTAACGTAGATGGTGCAAGCTCCTTGTCTGGAACTTTATTGGTTTTCCACGTAACCCAAGTTAATCAGCCCTCTTCCTCCACTTAATTCTCCTACTAAACTATTGTTTCTTAATCTAATCTTATATTAATAAACAAATAAGTTTTTCTCACGCCAATGCCGTCCACCCTTCGAATTCCCTGGATCCGCCGGGGCTGGACCCCTGCAGGGTACCCTTCCCTTCTCCAGGGGATCTTCCCAACCCAGGTATCAAACCCAGGTCTCCTGCATTTCAGGCGCATTCTTTACCAGCTGAGCCACAAGGGAAGCCCGAGAATATTGGAGTGGGTAGTCTATCCCTTCTCCAGGGGATCTTTGTGATCCAGGAATTGGACCGGGGTCTCCTGCATTGCAGGCAGATTCTTTACCAACTGATCTATCAGGGAAGCACCAGTTTCTTAAATCCAGTTTTAAAAAAGCAGTTCAAGCTGAGAAGTCGCTGACACAGACAGTTCTAACCTACCCAATACCACCTCTAGGGGGCGGGTTCTCCACTTTAGTGCCCCTTCTATGAAGGGGGGATTCCCAGGTGATGCTAGTGGTAAAGAATCCACCTGCCAATGCAAGAGATGGAAAAGATGCGGGTTCGATCCCTGGAGTAGGAGGATCTCTGGAGCAGTAAATGGAAGCCCACTCCAATATTGTTGCCCGGGAAATCCCACGGACAGAGGAGCCAGGGAGGCTAAAGTCCATGGGGCTGCAAAGAGTTGGACATGACTGAGCACACAGTACTCCTATGGAGATCTGATTCTGGGCCAAAATATGCAAACAAAATTCTAACAAGTATGATTACCTACACATGATGAAACAGACCATTTAAAATATTTCACATCTCACTTTACATGTAGAACTAAAACTGAGCTTCTTTTTACTGACTCCTGACCAAGATCTTAATGGGGGTGTACATTTTAGGACTTGACACTGTTTTGTGTTTAAAGTAATTTTTCCTTAGCTTCTCCAACAAGGATTTTGGTTATTTGAATAGATTATCAGAAAGCAATAATGAAAAAAAAGAAACCCCATCCTGCCAAAAAAAAACATTTGCTGCTCAATCATTAATTTCAATATGCTGACTTCCCTGCATCAAATAAGGGCAAGAAGAACACCTCTAAAAATGAAATGAAATGTAACTCACTTTTAAAACGGGCAAAACAGAGGATGTACCATTTTTGCATATAATTGATTCATATTTTTTTTTCCAGTGGAAACCCCAGAGAGGCAATGATTTGTCTCTCCAGGTTTCTGAATGCCTCTCTGCCTAACTGCTATGGCTAGGTGAGCTCTGGGAGAATTTCTTCATGTTTATGCCAAATGAGCAGCATTCTATTTTGGGGAAGAGAAAGAACTCTGGTATCAGGAAACAGTCTACTGGAATTAGCCTCCACCAGTTAAAACAACGTTTTCAGGTACCACAAAATTTTTAAGCGATATAAGAGTACACCACCACCCAGTAATAGGTTACAAGTTTTGATTGCAATGGCGTGAAGCACCATTTTCTAATGCATCGTTTATTTATTTATTTTTGGCTGCACTGGGTCATCGCTGCCGTGTGCGGATTTTCTCTTGTGGTGGCAAGTGGGGTCTACTCGTCATTGCAGTGTGGGGCTTCTCATTGAGGCAGTTTCTCTTGTTGCAGAGAACTGGCTCTACAGCACATGGGCTTCAGTAATTGCAGTATGTGGCCTTAGCTGCTTCACAGCATGTGGAATCTCCCTGGACCAGCGATTGAACCTGTGTCCCCTGCCTTGGCAGGTGGATTCTTAACCAAAGGACGGCCAGAGAAGTCTTCTAATGCATCTGTAAATGTGACACCATATCACACTAACCTAAATCTGCTGGGTGCCACTAAATCCTTGTGGCACCTTAAAAAGGAAAACAGAGGGTCTTGGGGTTTAGGACAAAGGGAGGGTGGGGAAATACACTGTGCTAAGTCAGTTCAGTCATGTCCAGTGCTTTGCGACCCTATGGACTGTAGCCCGCCAGGCTCTTCTGTCCATGGGATTCTCCAGGCAAGAATACTGGAGGGGGTTTCCATGCCCTCCTCCACGGGATCTTCCCAACCCAGGGATGGAACCCACATCTCTTAATGTCTCCTGCATTGGCAGGTGGGTTCTTTACTACTAGTACCACCTGGGAAGAGGCCACGGAGAAAGCATATGAACATTATATTATAATCCCACTCTGACTTATGATCAAACTGACATACATTCAAGAAAATACTTTTAAATGAAAATAAAATCACAGAACTTACTATGTGGTCTTGCATTATTATTTTTTCTGCAGGTGCAATGCGGCCAGTCAGAGACATCTGGCATCCAAAATGCAGCCCCCAGGTCTCCAGCTCAAAACGAGCATCCTTGTTTCTGTTGATAGAGTTGAGTCTTAAGCATTAAAAATGCTTACTATCTAAAAATTGTAATCATTAGAGATAAAATCATGTTAATTATTCAGAGACTGATTTTTTAGGGTTCCTGACTTCTATTTCTATTCACCATTTTTCTCTGCTCCAAGGAATTATAGGAGGATTGCACCCATGGGGGATTCCAAGGGATGGAAAGGCTCCAGTGTGGCCCTCCAGTAAACAAAATGGGCCATTGAGCCAAACAGTGTCTGCATATGTACTCAGTCACTTCAGTCATGTCCAACTCTTTGTGACCCTATTGACTATAGCCTGCCAGGCTCCTCTGTCCACAGGATTCTCCAGGCAAGAATACTGGGTTGCCATGCCCTCCTCCAGGGGATCTTCCTGACCCAGGGATTGAACCTGAGTCTCTTGCATCTCCTGCATTGCAGGTGGATTCTTTACTACTGACTCACTGAAGAAGCCCCTGAGCCAAATAGGTCAGGCTTCAAATACAAATTCTGGACCTTGAGCAAACTCTGAAATCTTTTAAAACCATGGTTTCCTGATTGACAAAATGTAGGACTAACCTAGCTATTTCACAGGGGTAATGAAAAGGTTAAATATGGCAATATACACACACAGTGCCACCACACTGTCTGGCACATGCTAGGTGCTCAGTATAGGTGAGATATGATTCTTGATAACAAACATCAATAAAGAGATTTTGTGGAGCATCTGGATGTGGAGATGTCCCCATACCTCTGGAAGTCATCCGCAAGCCTGGCCAGGTGCTGCTGCCTTACCAAAGGATCGAGACGAGTTTCTTTAGCCACAGCCTTCATCAGCTGGAAATCAGAGGTCGCCTGGCCAGGCATCCCTATACATTGTGAATGAAAACAAAGTGAAAAATGAGCAGTCCTCAATGTAATCCAGCCCATCTTAGGCACAGAGAAATAAAACTCTGAACTTAAACTGAATCAGATTCACCATCTGACAGCAATGCAAGCCACCTTTTCATTTAAAATGTTTTCTAGTAGTCACATTTAATAAAAGCCAGAAAGAAACAGATGCAATTATTCAAACAGTATATATTATTTAACTCAGTATATCCAAAATATTATCATTTCAACACGTAACCAATATAAAAAGTGAGTTAATCAGATAGTTTCTCTTTTGTTTCACACTACGTCTTAGACGTCTAGCCTGTATTTTTACACTCCCGGCACTGCTCCATCCAATCCCTCAGTCGCCCTAGTCATGCGTCAAGTGCTCAGTGGCCAGTGTGGCTAGAGACCACCAAGAGGACTATGCAGATGTGAAAGGCCAGAGGATCACTACGAACACTCATCCCTCTCTGCAATGAGGGTATCCTTATTAACTTCTCTAATTGCAGGATAAATGCATGCACATCAAATTCATTCGAGCACCATAAGTGTAAAATGTACAAAGTCCTCCCATCTTAGTCTCACCCTGGTAATCAGATGAACATGATTAAAAGAATCTTAGATAGTCTTTCTTTTTTTATTCTAGTGTAGAGTGAAGATTACCTTCTGGAGCTCATGCAAAAAGAAACTAAAGAGTATCTTGGCACCTCTCAAAGAATACACCTGAAGAAAGTTAAATCACACGATTTCCTAGCCTGCATGCGTGCTACGTCGCTTTAGTCATGTTCAACTCTTTGAGACTCCAGGGACCGAAGCCCTCCAGGCTCCTCTGTCCATGGGACTCTCCAAGCATGAATACTGGAGTGGGCTGCTATGCCCTCCTCCAGGGGATTTTCCTGATCCAGGGACTGAACTTGGGTGTCTTACATCTGCACTGGCAACACCTAGCCTAGTGAAGTTCAAAAACAGGGGGAAGACAGCTTGGTTTTAGGAAAACATCTAGCAACCAATTTAACGTCAAAGTAACAAAACATCTAGCAACCAATTTAATGTCAAAGTAACAAATGGAATACACGAGATAAAGGAAATAGATAACCGTCACGGTGCTGACCAATTTCCAAAGGGCACTCTACCCTCCCACTTCCTCTGTGATCAAATAGATTACCTAAGAGTCATCCTCCCTGGGTTAAATTAGAGCTCTGGCACTCATCTAACTTAAGGAGGTTTTGCCCACTGCAAAGTGTCACAAGAACTTGAGAGAGAATAAAATACAAACATTACCCGTTAGAAAGCAGAGTTCGGGAATCAGGTGGGCCATCTGAGCCTCAGAGTTGTCATTTTTCTTGTTTTTCAACAGACTAACAAGAACTGGCTGGTTCAGGTCAGATAAGGTAATATCATATTGCTACAGAATGCAAGATTAATGAGGGAGAAGTTAATATGGAAACACTACACAATGAGCATCCTTGCTTATAAGAAACAAATGAATAGATAAGAAAATCTTTTCAATAGAAGAGAAAAAAAATCTCCCCATGGTAACCTACTCATTTCTACTCCCTTCCTGGGACATATCTCTGACATCTCAGAGCCAGCTTCATGATTTTAATTTTTACCTCTTATAATTCAATACCATTTTTTTTCCCAGTCATTTTCTTGCTCTCTTCTGAGTTTCATCCAGAGTCGTAAGCTGGATGAAATCCACAGTACCATGACCAGCGCAGCACTGCCGCTGGAGCCTGAGGCCAGCTGACCCATGTGCAACTAACTGGCTCTGGCACCTGTGTGCACTGTGCAAATATCATACACAAGTGGGAGGCAACGGTCATACTGAGTCAACCTCAGACTTCGCCAAAGAGCATCACTGTCCTTACTTTCCAGGACAGTATGATGTTACAGGGAAGTAGCTTTGAACTCTGACAAACGTAAATCTGGTGCACAGATAGTCTATCTACTTGGACCATGACGCTGGGGAAGGGGCTTACCTTCCCTCCTCTATGAAATGAGGAGAACAAGAGGCCAGACATGTCCCGTGTAAACCACTAGCTCGGTGTCTGGTTTATAATAAGTCCTCGACCATCATTAGTTCCTTCCCCACCCCCTTTCCCTTCATAAACTTAAATTTCAACATTCTCACCTTGCCATGAGTTCATTTACCTTCCAAAGGCAAAGTTTCCATTAACACCAGTATAGCTTACTCAACACTGATGATAGAACGATTGGAATTATAATTTACAAAATGCCTGGGGACCACGTGATGCTGACATCAATAATTATAATGCAGGAAGCCAGCAGTGAGCGCTTCTCTCTTCAATAAAGACTTTAAATCATTAAAATAAAAAACAATTCAGGAAACAGCAATTTAAAGTGGTGATTACAACAATGCTATAGCTGAAAAGCCTGGAGAAGCATTGGTAGAAAGAGTTTTTATACATGACTTCATTAATTCACATCTTGTGCTTGCTATATTCCAGCGACTGAAGGGAATACAAATAAAAAAGAGGCACAGTCCCTGCCTTTACACATAACTACATTATCTACAAAGCAAGGTAGATCAGAAGCACAAATAATACATCAACGCTAAGCACTTATATTTTTCCTCAGTCTTTTTTTTAATGGATGAGTACTGTGTTTTTTTTAATTACACTATAATTGATTTACAAGGTCATATTGTTGTACAGCAAAGTGATGGAGTTTTAGATAGATGTTCTTTCCAGATTTTTTCCCTTATAGGTTATTTAGTATAGTTTTTTTTAATACTAAATATAAAAATATTTAGTAGACTTCCATGTGCTATATAGTAGGTCCTTGTTGGATACCTACTACATATATATTAACAGTAGTAGTGTATATGTTAATCCCAAACTCTTGTTTTATCCCCCACTTCTCCTTTCATAACCATAAGTTTGTTTTCTATGTTTGTGAGTCTATTTCTCTTTGGTAAATAAGACCCTTTCCTCACTTACTCTTAACAACAGAGTGTGACTGTTGCGTGCTCTGTCATGTCTGACTCTGCAACTCTATGGACTTCAGCCTGCCAGGCTCCTCTGTCCATGGGATTATCCAAGCAAGAATACCAGAGTGGGTTGCCATGTCCTCTCCAGAGGATCTTCCTGACCCAGGGATCAAACCTGCGACTCTTGCGTTGGCAGGTGGATTTTTTTTTAACCACTTAGCCACCTGGGAAGCTCTTAACAACAGGACTGTGAGTCAAATACTATTATCATCTTCTTCATTGATGAGGAAACATCATTAGAAATTAAATAACTTCCCAAGGTCATGTAACGGAAAATTAGCTCAACCAGGATTTATCACTTAAGACTTGTGAGCCTCTGCTTGTTATACCGCTCAAGGCTGGGTCCCTCACAAGGAATAGGGAGCAAGGTAGTGAAAACAATTTATGGCTGGTAAATCAAGGAATGCTTCATGAAGGAGGCAGAATCCAAAACAGCACCTTGAAGAAAATGCAGAAGTATTATAAGTTCTGGGAACAGCTCAAGCAAAACTGGGACATATTCCAAGAAGAGAGTATTCTACTATTTACCTGGAGTATGGTTAAGAATTCTACCCACTATGCTGTGTAATCAGGTGAATTTTAATGTCTCCCATGCCCTAATTTTCTTAGCATTTGGCAATAATTTTTGTGATAAGATAAAATAGAGAAGTATAAAGGTCAATATCAAGATGTCTTCCAGTAAAATTACAGGCTATAAAATCAATACACAGACATCACTTGCATTCCTATACACTGACAATGAAAAACCAGAAAGAGACATTAAGGAAACAACCCCATTCACCACTGCAACAGCAACAACAACAAAAATACCCATGAATAAACCGACCTAAGGAGACAAAAAACCTGCAGAAAACTATAAGACACTGATGAAAGAAACCAAAGACAGCACAAAGACAACACAAAGATGGAGAGATATACCATGATCTTGGACTGGAAGAATCAATATTGTGCAAGTGACCATACAACCCAAAGCAATCTACAGGTTCAGTGCAATCCCTATGAAACTACCAATGGCATTTTTCACAGAACTAGAACAAAAACCTTCACAGTTTGTATGGAAACACAAAAGACCCCAAATAGCCAAAGTAATCTTGAGAAAGAAGAATGGAACTGGAGGAATCAGCCTTTCCAACTTAAGACTATACGCAAAGCTACAGTCATCAGGACAGTATGGTACTGGCACAGAAACAGAAATACAGACCAATGAAACAAGGTAGAAAGCCGGGAGATAAACCTATGCACCTATGGGCACCTTATCTTTGACAAAGGAGGCAAGAATACATCATGGAGAAAAGACAGCCTCTTCAATAAGTGGTGCTGGGAAAGCTGGAAAGCTAAACGTAAAAGAATGAAACTAACTTCCTAACACCGTACACAAAAATAAACTCAAAATGGATTAAAGACTTAACTGTAAAGCCAGAAAGCTCTTGGAGGAAAATAGAGGCAATACACTCTTTGACATACATCACCGCGAGATCCTCTTTGACCCACCTCCTAGAGTAATGGAAATAAAAACAAACAAATAGGACCTAACTAAACTTAAAAACCTTTGAACAGCAAAGAAAACAATAAACAAGATTAAAAGACAACCCTCAGAATGGGAGAAATAATTGCAAATGATACAACTGACAAAGGCGTAATCTCTAAAATATATAAGCAGCTCATACAGCTCTATATCAAGGAAACAAATGGCCCAATCAAAAATGAGCAGAAGACCTAAACAGACATTTCTCCAAAGAATACATACAGATGGAAAATAAACACATAAAATGATGCTCAAAATCACTAATTATTAAAGAAATGCAAATCAAAACTACAATGAGGTTATCACCTCACACCAGTCAGAATGGTCATCAAAAAGTCTACAAACAAATACTGGCAAAAACCAACACCAAAAAAATTAAAACACAAAAAATAATAGAAAAAATTAAAACATTATGGCTGAAGTGAAAAAAAGGATGTCTTCCACTTTGAGAGTAGACTATATGGTAATTTATCATTCCTTTCCTGGGACGAAGAGGAAAGCATTCTAGAAACTGGTGCCATTTTCTTTCATTTGCTCCCTAATTACAATAGATAGGCAGGGAATCACAACTCATTACAAAGAAAGTGAGAAGGATTTTTATCATGATTCCCTTTTCAGAACGTCACAGGTTCTCAAACACATCAAAGAAAAATGAATTTAACCATGCAGGAAAAATCCCAAATGTTTAACAAACTCTGTGTTTAATAAACACTAATGGAGAACACTTTTTTGCACAAAATGCTTTCCCAAATGTCCAAAGCTATATGTGTTCTATAAGGACAACTGACGGAGAAGGCAATGGCAACCCACTCCAGTACTCTTGCCTGGAAAATCCCATGGACGGAGTAGCCTGGAAGGCTGCAGTCCATGGGGTCACTGAGGGTCGGACACGACTGAGCAACTTCACTTTCACTTTTCACTTTCCTGCATTGGAGAAGGAAATGGCAACCCACTCCAGTGTTCTTGTCTGGAGAATCCCAGGAACAGGGGAGCCTGATGGGCTGCCATCTACGGGGTCGCACAGAGTCGGACACGACTGAAGCGACTTAGCAAGGACAAATGAATGAGGCGGACAGGGCGAAGAAGAAAGACACAAAATGATTTCCTGAGACACAGAATTCCCAAGGAGAGATAGGCGTGGGAAAGACAATGAATTCAGTCTGAATTTTGTTCGTTTGAGATGCCTGCAGGATACTCATGCAAATGCAGCCAGAAAATGGAGAGGCGGATATAATTTAGGAAGGAGGGCAAGACAAAAATACTATATTGGAAGCTATCTCAGAATATGAAGAAAAGGTCCTCTGCAAAGGCGCCGTGGTGAGGTACAGAATTTCATGTTTGGGGGAAGTTAAGGGGGAAAATGTTGAAGGAGGCTGAGAAAAAACCACCCGAAACCCAGTGGGGAACCACCAGGGATGTGCCGTGGGGCCAAGGCCAAGGAAGAGGAGTTCAGCCCACAGGAGCTGTCACTAGCGTCCGGAGCCACCAAAAGCTCCTTCGAATAAGGTCAGTAGCTGACTTTGACCTTGGAGAGCTAGTTCCATAGCAGCAGAACTGGATATCAGATTGCTGAGGCTTCCTGAAGGAAGAATGGAAGAGGTGCTTGGAGCTAGTTTAGAGGACCGTCTAAAGAAATAAGCTAAGAAGGAAAAGGAAATCATTTTTCTTGAAAGTGTAGAAAGGTCAACACATTTGCTTTCTCTTTCTGTTTGTAAAACAGTGGTGAGATTTTGGAGACAGAAATATGACTGAATATGCAATAAAGAGAAGGCGCCTCTGAAAGGGACTGAAGTTGGACAGTGGGGATGGGGAAATTCTCATCACTGTGAACCCAGCTCCCAGAGTCAGCACGAGATTTCATCAGTAAGTGTTTGAGCATCTACTAGATGCTAGCCCTGGGTGTCCAGAAATCAAGAGCTCAAAGTTGAAGAGCGAGAGTCGGACCATTCATATCCTGCCTGTGGTAACTGCAAGAAATTAAGTACAGAGAGGGGACCTGGGGGAAAGTCCTAGGGCTCCCTTGACTGCTAGGGGAATTTCCCTCGCAGTCCAGTGGTTAAGACTTCACCTGCCAAAGCAGGGAGTGTAGGTTGGATCCCTGGTCAGGGAGGTAAGATCCCACAAGCTTCAGAGCCAAGAACTCAGAACAGACGCGATAGTGTAACGAATTCAATAAAGACTTTAAAAATGGTCCACATAAAAATATCTTATTAAAAAAAGAGTTGACTGCTGAGCTGAGTCTTGAAGGGTGTTCAGTAACTGGCCAACTGTGAATGGTGTCAAGGACGAGGAAGCGGGGTGTGAGAAAATGCACAGGGGAGTGATGGGCTTGAGGAACTATGAACCATAAGCACAGTAGAACTTTCCAAGAAAACAGGATGGTATGCGATGCGGCTCAAGAGGCGGGCAGGAGTCAGACCATAGCCCTTCCCCGAGTGAGGCAGGAGGGAGATGAGGCTGAAAGAAGAAACAAGCGCTACCTGCTTGTAGTAATCCACGTAGGTGATCTCAGCGCCGTCCCGCTTCCGGAAGGTGTGTGTGGGTTTCACCGACCAGTCGATGTCATCAATGCGATAGGTTTTATTATTGTATCTGGCAAATACAAGAAATCTTTTAAGTTCCTCTCTAAATCCTACAAGGTAAGTGGCTAGTTCACTACACTTTAATTCAAAGTGTTATCTTCCAGAATTTCAGATATTATGAAAGATAATAACTCAAGAATAGTCACTTTAAAAAAAAGATAGCTTTTATCTAAGAGCGTTGATGAACTCTTCTGTTTATGAGAGGACCCCCATATCGCAACAAAACCAAAGGAATAATCGCTGGCCCACCATCTGCTTTTCTCACTGAGAGACACTGTCTGTGTGTGTGTGTGCACGCATGTGTGTGTGTGTGGGTGCACTCAGTCCTGACTCTTTGTGACCCCATGAACTGCAGCCCGCCAGGCTCCTCTGTCCATGGCATTTTCCAGGCAAGAATACTGGAGTGGGTTGCCATTATCTTCTACAGGGGATCTTCTCAACCCAGGGACTGAGCTGGCATCTCCTGTATCTCTTACATTGGTAGGCAGGTTTTTTACCAGCTGAGCCAACTGAGGCATGCCCAAGAGACACTGTAGCTTCAGGTAAATCATGCTTAAATGTTCAAAAGCTGAAGTATGGCTCCAAACCTTCCTGTCAGCTTCTGTTTTCAACTCAGAATTTTTGAACTCCCAGCTAGTTTTTCTCATAAAAAAAAATCCTAAGGAGGCTGATGAACCATGCTATTCTGGCAGCCTGACTCATCTTCCATCTAAGGCTGGCCCTGGGCAAAACTGCAAAACAGGTCAGCTAAGATCTTTCTAAGCTCTTTCTCCCCTTCATCAGGTACCATGTGGCCTGGAACATCTTCTCATGCCAACCCAGCCGTGGGACAGAAACCTCCTTGTCACTTTTCTCCTAGGCTCTCAGTACCTTGCAAGCTGACTTGGAAATAGTGTGGTAAGCTAATTCACAGAGCTCATGACAAGAGGATAAAGGGAACTCAACCAGTGCCACCTCTCTGCTCTACAACCCAGGAAAACAACTTCAAGTGGAAATTGCAACCTAGACTCGGAGAAGGCGAGAGGGTCTTCCGTAAAAAGTGTCCATGGGCTGGCAGCAGCGTAGAGTGGACTTTTGTTCCTCAGGAAGTCACCTAACTGTCCATGTTTCATTTGCTTAAATATGCACTGAGGGCAAATTATACACAGACACAGCGAGAGGCTTGAAAGTCCTCAGCCATAAGGACCTCTTAACTTTACAGTGAAAATGAGACGTGGACCTGATGCTCTGTCTTGTTGCTACCGAACCAAAGTTGGGTCGGCTTGCCCAGCACAGTAAAGCCAGTCTCCTGACAGCAGGTTGTGGTGAAGCAAAGTGCATCAGACTCTGCTATGTGGGTACTTCAGAGAGGAGCTAAAGCAGAGGATATGGTGCAAGGGTCTGCCCGGGAAGGCCCCACAGGGTCCTGCTCAGTTACACGGTGATGTAATAAAATGAAATAAAAGGGCCCTAAAGAGGTGGTGATAAGC